>NC_041392.1:714099822-714128426 GCF_002162155.2 Triticum dicoccoides
GCCTCGGCGGCGGCGATGTGGGCCTCGCCCACGTGGCGGCGCGGGACTCGCTGCGCGGCGAGGCGGACGTTGTCCGGTCGGATCCGGACACGTCCGTCGGCGGTGGGGGTTTGAACTGTTTTTTTTTAACTAGGGTTTCGGACGGGGGAAGAAGAGATCCGAATGGAGGGGGTATAAATAGGCATAAGTGGAGCTAGGAGAGTCCAAATGAGGTGCGGTTTTCGCCCACACGATCATGATCGAACGCTCTAGGACATGGAGCAGAGTTTGGTGGGTTTTGGGCCAAATATGGGGGGTGTTGGGCTGCAACATACACGAGGCCTTTTCGGTCCCTCGGTTAACCGTTGGAGTATCAAACGAAGTCCAAATGACCCGAAACTTGACAGGCGGTCTACCGGTAGTAAACCAAGGCCGCTTGGCAAGTCTCGGTCCAATCCGGAAATGTTTAAACCCCACACACGAAAGAAGACTAGAAATGCCCACCGGAGGAGAACGAAGCGCCGGAATGCAAAACGGACAACGGGGAAAATGCTCGAATGCATGAGATGAACATGTATGCAAATGCAATGCACGAGATGACATGATAAGAGATGCACGAAAAAGAAAAAACAACACACAGAGACAAAGACCCGAACCCGAGAATAAATATAACTTAGCGCCGGAGACGGCAAGAGTTGGATACAAATATGGAAAGTATGTCTGGGGCATTACACGCGGATCGACCAAGTCATCAACTCGACCGCCGGATGTGAGCTCCTGTCCTTCCTGGACGCTTACTCCGGCTACCACCAGATCAAGTTGGACCCGCCCGACGCCCTGAAGACGTCCTTCATCATGCCCATCGGGGCGTATTGCTACGTCACCATGTCGTTCGGCTTGAAGAACGCCGGCGCCATCTTCCAGCGCTGCATGCAGAAATGCCTGCTGCCGCAACTCGGCCGCAATATCCACGTGTACATGGACGACGTCATGGTGAAGACCAAGCAGCACCTCACGCTCCTCGACGATTTGAAGGAAACATTCACCAACCTCCGCGAATACAAGGTCAAGCTTAACCTGGAAAAATGCGTCTTCGGCGTTCCGGCCAGAAAGCTACTCGCTTTCCTCGTCTCGGAACGCGGCATTGAGGCGAACCCGGAGAAGATCAAGGCCATCGAGCGCATGCGCAAGCCGGCTCGGCTGCGCGATGTCCAGAAGTTCATTGGGTGCTTGGCCTCGGTCAGCCGGTTCCTAAGCCGGCTGGGCGAGAGGGCGCTGCCCCTATACCAGCTGATGAAGAAGACGAGCCCGTTAGAATGGAACGGCAAGGCAGACAAGGCCTTCCAAGACCTCAAGCACATGCTCTCCACCGCACTAGTCCTGGCAGCGCCGACCGACAAGGAGCCGCTATTGCTCTACATAGCCGCGACCCCGCGGGCGGTCAGCATGGTGCTGGCGGTCGAGCGACCGGAGAAGGGCAAGATCCAAGCCGTCCAGCGCCCAGTCTACTACCTGAGCAAAGTGCTCTCCAACTCTAAGCAGAACTACCCGCACTACCAGAAGATGTGTTCCGGCGTGTACCTCACCGCCAAGAAGCTGAAGCAATATTTCCAAGAGCACGTTGTCACTGTGGTCAGCACGGCGCCTATCGAAGAAATCATTGGGTGCCAGGACGCCTCTGGCCGGGTTGCCAAGTGGGCAATCCAGCTAGCCCACACCATCCTCTACGAACCCCGCACCTCGATCAAGTCTCAAGCCCTGGCCGACTTCCTCGTCGACTGGACCGAGACCCAGTACTTGCCACCGCCTCCCGACTCGACGCATTGGCGCATGCACTTCGACGGGTCCAAGATGCGACTCGGCTTAGGGGTCGGCATCGTACTGTAATCCCCGAAGGGCGACCGACTCCACTACGCGCTCTAGATCCACTTCGCCGCCTCCAACAACATCACCGAGTACGAAGCCCTTGTGCATGGCCTTCGGCTTGCCAAGGAACTCGGCATCCGGCGCATCCTGTGCTACGGCAACTCGGACCTGGTGGTACAGCAGTGCTCCGACGAATGGGACGCCCGCGACTCCAACATGGCAAGCTACCACTTTCTCGTCCAAAAGTTGTCCGGATCCTTCGAGGGCTGCGAGTTCCTCCACGTCCCACGCGCGGAGAACGAAGCAGCCGACACGCTCGCCAAGATCGCCTCGTCACGACAAGCCATCCCATCCGGCGTCTCCCTCGAGCACCTGCGCAAGCCGTCCGTCAAGCCATCACCAGACTCTGAGTCTATCCACGTTCCAAACAACCCGGCCGCACCTCAACCCGGCCCGAGGACTGCTCAGCCCAGCCCGGGGACTGCTGAACCCGACCCAGGGGCTGCCCAGCTCAACCCGGCCACCATCGTCCCAGACCCGGCCGTCGCCATACCCGACCCGGGGACTGCTCAACCCGGCTCGGGGGCTGCCGACTCGGAACCCACCCTGGTGGCCGTCCTCGCCGTGGTTACGGCTCCATCTTGGGCCCTTCCAATATCACAATTTTTGGAGAATGGGGTTCTCCCCATGGATGAGACCGAAGCTCGGCAAGTGCAGCGTCGGGCGTCCGCCTACAGCATCATCAACAACGGGCTCGTCAAGCGCAGCTCCACCGGCGTGTTCCAGCGCTGCATCGAGCAGGAACGGGGCATCGACATCCTCCTCGACATACATCAGGGCGAGTGCGGGCACCACGCCGCATCACGATCCCTGGTGGCCAAGGCGTTCCACCATGGTTTCTACTGGCCCACGGCCCTCGAAGATGCCGAGTTGCTCGTCATCAGGTGCGTGGGATGCCAGCGCTTTAGCAAACGCAGCCACCAGTCGACATCAGCACTCCGCACCATACCGATCGCCTGGCCCTTCGCGGTGTGGGGACTCGACATGGTGGGACCCTTCAAAACCGCTCGAGGCGGCATGACGCACTTGCTGGTGGCAGTGGACAAATTTACCAAGTGGATCGAGGCAAGACCAATCAAGAAACTGGACGGGCAAACAGCCGTCCAGTTCAAAAGACATAGCGGTGCGCTATGGCATGCCAAACAGCATCATCACCGACAAAGGCACCAACTTCGCCAAGGGTGCGCTTGAACAATACTGCTCCATCTCCGACATCCGCCTCGACCTGGCCTCTGTTGCGCATCCGCAGTCCAATGGGCAGGTCGAGCAGGCCAATGAACTCATCCTCTCCGGCATCAAGCCGCGACTCGTCGAGCCACTCATCCGCTCACCTGGTAGCTGATACGTCTCCAACGTATCTATAATTTTTGATTGCTCCATGCTATATTATCTACTATTTTGGACATTATTGGGCTTTATTATCCACTTTTATACTATTTTTGGGACTAACCTATTAACCAGAGGCCTAGCCCAGAATTGTTGTTTTTTGCCTGTTCTAGGGTTTCGAAGAAAAGGAATATCGAACGGAGTCCAAACGGAATGAAACCTTCGGGAACGTGATTTTCTCAACAAACAAGACCCGGGAGACTTGGACCCTACGTCAAGACACAAAAGGGGAGGCCACGAGGTAGGGGGCGTGCCCACCCCTACCAGGCGCGCCCTCCAACCTCGTGGGCCCCTTGTTGCTCCACCGACGTACTCCTTCCTCCTATATATACCTACGTACCCCCAAACGATCAGATAGGGAGCCAAAAACCTAATTTCACCACCGCAACTTTTTGTATCCACGAGATCCCATCTTGGGGCCTGTTCTGGAGCTCCGCCGGAGGGGGCATCGATCATGGAGGGCTTCTACATCAACACCATAGCCTCTCCGATGAAGTGTGAGTAGTTTGCCTTAGACCGACGGGTCCATAGTTGGTAGCTAGATGGCTTCTTCTCTCTTTTTGGATCTCAATACAATGTTCTCCCCCTCTCTTGTGGAGAACTATTCAATGTAATCTTCTTTTTGCGGTGTGTTTGTTGAGACCGATGAATTGTGGGTTTATGATCAAGTCTATCTATGAATAATATTTGAATCTTCTCTGAATTCTTTTATGTATGATTGGTTATCTTTGCAAGTCTCTTCGAATTATTAGTTTGGTTTGCCCTACTAGATTGATCTTTCTTGCAATGGGAGAAGTGCTTAGCTTTGGGTTCAATCTTGCGGTGTCCTTTCCCAGTGACAGTAGGGGCAGCAAGGCACGTATTGTATTGTTGCCATCGAGGATAACAAGATGGGATTTTCATCATATTGCATGAGTTTATCCCTCTACATCATGTCATCTTGCTTAAGGCGTTACTCTGTTTTTAACTTAATACTCTAGATGCATGCTGGATAGCGGTCGATGAGTGGAGTAATAGTAGTAGATGCAGGCAGGAGTCGGTCTACTTGTCTCGGACGTGATCCCTATATACATGATCATACCTAGATATTCTCATAACTATGCTCAATTCTGCCAATTGCTAAACAGTAATTTGTTCACCCACCATAGAATATTTATGCTCTCGAGAGAAGCCACTAGTGAAACCTATGGCCCCCGGGTCTATCTTTATCATATTAATCTCCTACTACTTAGTTATTTCCTTTGCTTTTTTACTTTACCTTTATTTTACTTTGCATCTTTATCACAAAAATACCAAAAATATTATCTTATCATATCTATCAGATCTCACTCTCGTAAGTGGCCGTGTAGGGATTGACAACCCCTATTCGCGTTGGTTGCGAGGATTTATTTGTTTTGTGCAGGTACGAGGGACTCGCGCGTAGCCTCCTACTGGATTGATACCTTGGTTCTCAAAAACTGAGGGAAATACTTATGTTACTTTGCTGCATCATCCCTTCCTCTTCGGGGAAAACCAACACAGTGCTCAAGAGGTAGCAAGAAGGATTTATGGCGCCGTTGCCGGGGAGGTCTACGCAACAGTCAACATACCAAGTACCTATCAAATACCCTTATCTCCCGCATTACATTATTTGCCATTTGCCTCTCGTTTTCCTCTCCCCCACTTCACCCTTGCTGTTTTATTCGCCCTCTCTCTCTATCCTCCCTCTCTTTCTCTATTTGCCTCTTTTTTCCCGCTTGCTTTTTGTGTTAGTTTGCTTGCTTGTCACGATGGCTCAAGATAATACTAAATTGTGTGACTTCACCAATACCAACAACAAGGATTTTATTAGCACTCCGATTGCTCCTCTTACCGATGCTGAATCTTGTGAAATTAATACTGCTTTGCTGAATCTTGTCATGAAAGATCCGTTTTCCGGCCTTCCTAGTGAAGATGCCGCTACCCATCTAAATAGCTTCATTGATTTGTGTGATATGTAAAAGAAGAAAGATGTGGATAATGATATTGTTAAATTGAAGCTATTTACTTTTTCGCTTAGAGATCATGCTAAAGCTTGGTTTTCGTCTTTGCCTAAAAATAGTATTGATTCATGGAACAAGTGCAAAGATGCTTTTATCTCAAAGTATTTTCCTCCCGCTAAGATCATCTCTCTTAGAAACGATATTATGAATTTTAAGCAACTTGATCATGAACGTGTTGCACAAGCTTGGGAGAGAATGAAACTAATGATACATAATTGCCCTACTCATGGTTTAAATTTGTGGATGATTATACAAAAATTTTATGCCGGATTGAATTTTGCTTCTAGAAATCTTTTAGATTCGGCCGCGGGAGGCACTTTTATGGAAATCACTTTAGGAGAAGCTACTAAACTCCTAGATAATATTATGGTTAATTATTCTCAATGGCATACTGAAAGATCTACTAATAAAAAGGTGCATGCGATAGAAGAAATTAATGTTTTGAGTGGAAAGATGGATGAACTTATGAAATTATTTGCTAATAAGAGTGTTTCTTCTGATCCTAATGATATGACCTTGTCTACTTTGATTGAGAATAATAATGAATCTATGGATGTGAATTTTGTTGGTAGGAACAATTTTGGTAACAAGGCGTATAGAGGAAATTTCAACCCTAGGCCTTATCCTAGTAATCCCTCTAATAATGATGGTTATTCCTACAACAATTCTTATGGAAATTATAACAAGATTCCCTCTGATTTTGAATCTAATAATAAAGAATTTATTACTTTGCAAAAGAATTTTAATGCTTTGATTGAAGAAAAATTGCTTAAGATTGATGAGTTGGCTAGGAAGGTTGATAGAATTTATCTTGATGTTGATTCTTTGAAACTTAGATCTATTCCACCTAAGCATGATATCAATGAGTCTCTCAAAGCCATGAGAATTTCCATTGATGAGTGCAAAGAAAGAACCGCTAGGATGCATGCTAAGAAAGATGCCTTTATCAGAGCATGTTCTTCTAGTTCCTATGAAAATAAAGATGAAGATCTAAAAGTTATTGATGTGTCCCCTATTAAATCTTTGTTTTGCAATATGAATCTTGATAATGATGGGACTGAATATGGTCCACCTTTACCTAGAAGGCGTTCCAAGAATTCGGAATTTGTTGATCTTGATGCTAAAATTGATAAAAGTGGGATTGAAGAAATTAAAACCCTAGATGTTGCTAAACCCACTATTATGGATTTCCAGGAATTTAATTATGAAAATTGCTCTTTGATTGATTGTATTTCCTTGTTGCAATCCGTGCTAAATTCTCCTCACGCTTATAGTAAAAATAAAGCATTTACTAAACATATCGTTGATGCCTTGATGCAATCTTATGAAGAAAAACTTGAATTGGAAGTTTCTATCCCTAGTAAACTTTATGATGAGTGGGAACCAACTATTAAAATTAAAATTAAAGATCCTGAATGCTATGCTTTATGTGATTTGGGTGCTAGTGTTTCCACGATTCCAAAGACTTTGTGTGATTTGTTAGTTTTCCGTGATGATTGCTCTCTAAACTTGCACCTTGCGGATTGCACTATTAAGAAACCTATGGGAAGAATTAATGATGTTATTATTGTTGCAAATAGGAATTATGTGCCCGTAGATTTTATTGTTCTTGACATAGATTGCAATCCTTCATGTCCTATTATTCTTGGTAGACCTTTTCTTAAAACGATTGGTGCAATTATTGATATGAAGGAAGGAAATATTAGATTCCAATTTCCATTAAGGAAAGGCATGGAACACTTTCCTAGAAAGAAAATAAAATTACCTTATGAATCTATTATGAGAGCCACTTATGGATTACCTACCAAAGATGGCAATACCTAGATCTATCCTTGCTTGTTATGACTAGCTAGGGGCGTTAAACAATAGCGCTTGTTGGGAGGCAACCCAATTTTATTTTTATTCCTTGCTTTTTGCTCCTGTTTAGTAATAAATAATTTATTAGCCTCTGTTTTGGTTGTTTTTTTTGTGTTTAATTAGTGTTTGTGCCAAGTAGAACCGGTGGGAAGACTTGGGGAAAGTCTTGTTACACTTGCTGTAAAAAACAGAAACTTTAGCGCTCACGAGAACTGCTGTCATTTTTATTTGGAAAGTTCTATTTAGTTAATTATTTTTGCAAATAATTAATAGATAAATTCCTCACGTCCAACAATTTATTTTTTAATTTTTGGGGTTCCAGATCTTGCGCTAGCTACTGATTACTACAGACTGTTCTATTTTTCGTGTGTTGTTTGCTTATTTTGATGAATCTATGGCTAGTAAAATAGTTTATAAACCATAGAGAAGTGGAATACAGTAGGTGTAAAACCAATATAAATAAAGAATGACTTCATTACAGTACCTTGAAGTGGTCTTTTATTTTCTTTCGCTAACGCAGCTCACGAGGTTTTCTACTTTAAGTTTTGTGTTGTGTAGTTTTCAAGTTTTGGGTAAAAATTTGATGGATTATGGAACAAGGAGTGAAAAGAGCCTAAGCTTGGGGATGCCCATGGCACCCCCAAGATAATCTAAGGACACCTAAAATCCGAAGCTTGGGGATGCCCCGCAAGGCATCCCCTCTTTCGTCTACTTCTATCGGTAACTTTACTTGGAGCTATATTTTTATTCGCCACATGATATGTGTTTTGCTTGGAGTGTCTTGTATGATTTGAGTCTTTACTTTTTAGTGTACCACAATCATTCTTGTTGTACACAAATTTTGAGAGAACCATACATGATTTGGAATTTGTTAGAATACTCTATGTGCTTCGCTAATATCTTTTGAGTTATGTAGTTTTGCTCTAGTACTTCACTTATATATTTTAGAGCGCGGTGGTGGATTTGTTTTAAAGAAACCGTTGATATCTCATGCTTCACTTAGATTATTTTGGGAGTCTTAAATAGCATGGTAATTTGCTTAAAATCCTAATATGCTTGGTATACAAGATTAACAATAAAACTTTCTTATGAGTGTGTTGAATACTATGAGAAGTTTGATGCTTGATAATTGTTTTGATATATGAAGATGGTGATATTAAAGTTGTGCTAGTTGAGTAGTTGTGAATTTTAGAAATACTTGTGTTAAAGTTTGTGATTCCCGTAGCATGCACGTATGGTGAACCGTTATGTGATGAAGTCGGAGCATGATTTATTTTTTGATTGTCTTCCTTATGAGTGGCGGTCGGGGACGAGCGATGGTCTTTTCCTACCAATCTATCCCCCTAGGAGCATGCGCATAATACTTTGCTTTGATAACTTGTAGATTTTTGCAATAAGTATATGAGTTCTTTATGTCTAATGTTGAGTCCATGGATTATACGCACTCTCACCCTTCCACCTTTGCTAGCCTCTCTAATACCGCGCACCTTTCGCCGGTATCATACACCCACCATATACCTTCCTCAAAACAGCCACCATACCTACCTATTATGGCAATTCCATAGCCATTCTGAGATATATTGCCATGCAACTTTCCACCATTCCATTTATCATGACACACTCCATCATTGTCATATTGCTTAGCATGATCATCTAGTTGACATCGTATTTGTGGCCAAGCCACCATTCATAATTCTTTCATATGTGTCAGTCATGCATCATTGCATATCCCGGTACACCGTCGGAGGTATTCATATAGAGTCATATCTTGTTCTAACTATCGAGTTGTAATTGTTGAGTTGTAAGAAAAATAAAAGTGTGATGATCATCATTATTAGAGCATTGTCCCAGTGAAGAAAGGATGGTGGAGACTATGATTCCCCCACAAGTCGGGATGAGACTCCGGACAAAAAAAGAGAAAGAAAAGAGGCCATAAAAAGGGTAAAGGCCCAAATAAAAAAATGAGAGAAAAAGAGAGAAGGGACAATGTTACTATCCTTTTACCACATTTGTGCTTCAAAGTAGCACCATGATATTCAAAGTAGAGAGTCTCTCATGTTATCACTTTCATATACTAGTGTGAATTTTTCATTATAGAACTTGGCTCGTATATTCCAATGATGGGCTTCCTCAAAATGACCTAGGTCTTCATGAGCAAGCAAGTTGGATGCACACCCACTTAGTTTCTTTTTGAGCTTTCATATACTTATAGCTCTAGTGCATCCGTTGCATGGCAATCCCTACTCACTCACATTGATATCTATTGATGGGCATCTCCATAGCCCGTTGATACGCCTAGTTGATGTGAGACTATCTTCTCCTTTTTTGTCTTCTCCACAACCACCATTCTATTCCACCTATAGTGCTATATCCATGGCTCACGCTCATGTATTGCGTGAAAATTGAAAAGGTTTTGAGAATGCTAAAAGTATGAAACAATTGCTTGGCTTGTCATCGGGGTTGTGCATGATTTAAATATTTTGTGTGATGAAGATGGAGCATAGCCAGACTATATGATTTTGTAGGGATAACTTTCTTTGGCCATGTTATTTTGAGAAGACATAATTGCTTTGTTAGTATGCTTGAAGTATTATTATTTTATGTCAATATTAAACTTTTGTCTTGAATCTTTCGGATTTGAATATTCATACCACAATTAAGAAGAATTGCATTAAAATTATGCCAAGTAGCACTCCGCATCAAAAATTCTGTTTTTATCATTTACCTACTCGAGGACGAGCAGGAATTAAGCTTGGGGATGCTTGATACGTCTCCAATGTATCTATAATTTTTGATTGCTCCATGCTATATTATCTACTGTTTTGGACATTACTGGGCTTTATTATCCACTTCTATATTATTTTTGGGACTAACATATTAACCGGAGGCCCAGCCCAGAATTGTTGTTTTTTGCCTGTTTTAGGGTTTCGAAGAAAAGGAATATCAAACAAAGTCCAAACGGAATGAAACCTTCGGGAACGTGATTTTCTCAACAGACAAGACCCGGGAGACTTGGACCCTACGTCAAGACAAAAAAGGGGAGGCCACGAGGTAGGGGGGAGCGCCTACCCCCACCAGGCGCGCCCTCCACCCTCGTGGGCCCCCTGTTGTTCCACCGACGTACTCCTTCCTCCTATATATACCTACGTACCCCCAAACGATCAGATACAGAGCCAAAAACCTAATTCCACCGCCGCAACTTTCTCTATCCACGAGATCCCATCTTGGGGCCTGTTCCGGAGCTCCGCCGGAGGGGGCATCGATCACGGAATGCTTCTACATCAACACCATAGCCTCTCCGATGAAGTGTGAGTAGTTTACCTCAGACCTATGGGTCCATAGTTAGTAGCTAGATGGCTTCTTCTCTCTTTTTGGATCTCAATACAATGCCCCCCCCCTCTTGTGGAGAACTATTCGATGTAATCTTCTTTTTGCGGTATGTTTGTTGAGACCAATGAATTGTGGGTTTATGATCAAGTCTATCTATGAATAATATTTCAATCTTCTCTGAATTCTTTTATCTATGATTGGTTATCTTTGCAAGTCTCTTCGAATTATCAGTTTGGTTTGGCCTACTAGATTGATCTTTCTTGCAATGGGAGAAGTGCTTAGCTTTGGGTTCAATCTTGTGGTGTCCTTTCCCAGTGACAATAGGGGCAGCAAGGCACGTATTGTATTGTTGCCATCGAGGATAACAAGATGGGGTTTTCATCATATTGCATGAGTTTATCCCTCTACATCATGTCATCTTGCTTAAGGCGTTACTCTGTTTTTTAACTTAATACTCTAGATGCATGCTGGATAGCGGTCGATGAGTGGAGTAATAGTAGTAGATGCAGGCAGGAGTCGGTCTACTTGTCTCGGACGTGATGCCTATATACATGACCATACCTAGATATTCTCATAACTATGCTCAATTCTGTCAATTTCTCAACAGTAATTTGTTCACCCACCATAGAATACTTATGCTCTCGAGAGAAGCCACTAGTGAAACCTATGGCCCCCGGGTCTATCTTTATCATATTAATCTCCTACTACTTAGTTATTTCCTTTGCTTTTTACTTTACCTTTATTTTACTTTGCATCTTTATCACAAAAATACCAAAATATTATCTTATCATATCTATCAGATCTCACTCTCGTAAGTGGACGTGTAGGGATTGACAACTCCTATTCGCGTTGGTTGCAAGGATTTATTTGTTTTGTGCAAGTACGAGGGACTCGCGCGTAGCCTCCTACTGGATTGATGCCTTGGTTCTCAAAAACTGAGGGAAATACTTACGCTACTTTGCTGCATCATCCCTGATACGTCTCCAACGTATCTAATTTTTGATTGCTCCATGCTATATTATCTACTGTTTTGGATGTTTATGGGCTTTATTATACACTTTTATATCATTTTGGGACTAACCTATTAACCCAGAGCCCAGTGCCAGTTTCTGTTTTTACCTTGTTTTAGAATATCACAGAAAAGGAAAACCAAACGGAGTCCAATTGATCTGAAACTTCACGGAACTCATTTTTGGAAGGAAAGAAGCCCACAAGACTTCGAGTGCACGTCAGGGGACCTTCGAGGAGGCCACGAGGTAGGGGGCGCGCCCACCCCCCTAGGGTGCGCCCTCCACCCTCGTGGGCCCCTCGTGGCCCCCCTGACGTACTTCTTCCGCCTATATATCTCCATATACCCTAAAAACATCCGAGAGCACAATAGATCGGGAGTTCCGCCGCCAGAAGCCTCTGTAGCCACCGAAAGCCAATCTAGACCCGTTCCGGCACCCTGCCGGAGGGGGAAATCCTTCTCCGGTGGCCATCTTCATCATCCTGGTGCTCTCCATGACGAGGAGGGAGTAGTTCTCCCTCGGGGCTGAGGGTATGTACCAGTAGCTATGTGTTTGATCTCTCTCTCTCTCTCTCGTGTTCTTGAGGTGATACGATCTTGATGTATCGTGAGCTTTGCTATTATATTTGGATCCTATGATGTTTCTCCTCCCCCTCTGCTCTCTTATAATGGATTGAGTTTCCCCTTTGAAGTTATATTATCGGATTGAGTCTTTAAAGATTTCAGAACACTTGATGTATGTCTTGCCGTGCGTATCTGTGGTGACAATGGCATATCACGTGATTCACTTGATGTATGTTTTGGTGATCAACTTGCGGGTTCCACCCATGAACCTATGCATAGGGGTTGGCACACGTTTTCGTCGTGATTCTCCGGTAGAAACTTTGGGCACTCTTTGAGGTTCTATGTGTTGGTTGAATAGATGAATCTGAGATTGTGTGATGCATATCGTATAATCATACCCACGGATTCTTGAGGTGACATTGGAGTATCTAGCTGACATTAGGGTTTTGGTTGATTTGTATCTTAAGGTGTTATTCTAGTACGAACTCTAGGACTGTTTGTGACACTTATAGGAATAGCCCAACGGATTGATTGGAAAGAATAACTTTGAGGTGGTTTCGTACCCTACCATAATCTCTTCGTTTGTTCTCCGCTATTAGTGACTTTGGAGTGACTCTTTTTTGCATGTTGAGGGATAGTTATGTGATCCAATTATGTTATTATTGTTGAGAGGACTTGCACTAGTGAAAGTATGAACCCTAGGCCTTGTTTCAACGCATTGCAATACTATTTATGCTCACTTTTATCATTAGTTACCTTGCTGTTTTTGTATTTTCAGATCACAAAAACCTTTATCTACCATCCATATACCACTTGTATCACCATCTCTTCGCCGAACTAGTGCACCTATACAATTTACCATTGTATTGGGTGTGTCGGGCACACAAGAGACTCTTTGTTATTTGGTTGCAGGGTTTCTTGAGAGAGACCATCTTCATCCTACGCCTCCTATGGATTGATAAACCTTAGGTCATCCACTTGAGGGAAATTTGCTATTGTCCTACGAACCTCTGCACTTGGAGGCCCAACAACGTCTACAAGAAGAAGGTTGTGTAGTAGACATCAAGCTCTTTTCTGGCACTGTTGCCGGGGAGGTGAGTGCTTGAAGGTATATATTTAGATCTTGCAATCGAGTCTTTTAGTTTCTTGTTTTATCACTAGTTTAGTTTATAAAAGAAAACTTTAAAAAATGGAATTGAGTTTGTCTCATACGCTTCACCTTTTTAATATCTTTCATGAGTATGATGGAAAGGATAATTGTGCTCAAGTGCTAGAAGAAGAAATTTATAAAATGTTTGGCACTAAATATTTGAATGATGAGCATGATTGCAATGTTGTTAGTATGAATTCCTTGAATATCCATGATGCTAATGATATGCAAAGCCACAAGCTTGGGGAAGCTATGTTTGATGAAGATGATATTTTTTGTCCCCCAAGTTTTGACGAGCAAATTTATTATGATGGAAGCATGCCTCCTATCTATGATGATTATTATAATGACATGTATGCTTTAAAGAATAATTATAACCATGAAACTTGTCATCTTGATCTTAATTTTCAATCACATGATAGTTATTTTGTTGAGTTTGCTCCCACTATTATTCATGAGAAGAAATTTGCTTATGTGCAGAGTAGTAAATTTTCTATGCTTGTAGATCATGAAAAGAATGCTTTAGGTGCTGGTTATATTGTTGAATTCATTCATGATGCTACTGAAAATTATTATGAGGGAGGAATATATGCTTGTAGGAATTGCAATAATATTAAGTTTCCTCTCTATGTGCTTAAAGTTTTGAAGTTATGCTTGTTTTACCTTCCTATGCAAGTTGATTCTTGTTCCCACAAGTTGTTTTCTAACAAAATCCCTATGCATAGGAAGAGGGTTAGACTTAAATGTGCTAGTCATATTCATCATGATGCTCTCTTTATGTTTCAATTCTTATGTCTTATGTGAGCATCATTGAAATCATCATGCCTAGCTAGGGGCGTTAAACGATAGCGCTTGTTGGGAGGCAACCCAATCCTATTCTTGTTCCTTGATTTTTGTTCCTGTTTAGTAATAAATAATTCATCTATCCTATGTTTAGATGTGGTTTTATGCTTCTAATTAGTGTTTGTGCCAAGTAGAACCTTTGGGAAGACTTGGGAGAAGTCTTGTTCATCATGCTGTAAAAAAACAGAAACTTTAGCGCTCACGAGAATTGCTGCCAATTTTATTTGGAGAGTTCTATTTAGTTAATTATTTTTTCAGATGATTAATAGATAAATTCCTCAGGTCCAGAAATTTATTTGAGAATTTTATGAGTTCCAGAAGTATATGTTTGATTCAGATTACTACAGACTGTTCTGTTTTTGACAGATTCTGTTTTTCATGTGTTGTTTACTTATTTTGATGAATCTATGGCTAGTAAAATAGTTTATAAACCATAGAGAAGTTGGAATACAGTAGGTTTAACACCAATATAAATAAAGAATGAGTTCATTACAGTACCTTGAAGTGGTGATTTACTTTCTTATACTAACGGAGCTTACGAGTTTTCTGTTAAGTTTTGTGTTGTGCAGTTTTCAAGTTTTGGGTAAAGATTCGATGGACTGTGGAATAAGGAGTGGCAAGAGCCTAAGCTTGGGGATGCCCAAGGCACCCCAAGGTAATATTCAAGTAAAACCAAAAGCATAAGCTTGGGGATGCCCCGGAAGGCATCCCCTCTTTCGTCTTCATTCATCGGTAACTTTACTTGGAGCTATATTTTTATTCACCACATGTTATGTGTTTTGCTTGGAGCATCAATTTATTTTGTTAAGATTTGCTTGCTGTTATTTATAAAAATGTCTTGCATCTTTTATTTCAATAAAAGTTCCATTGATAACCTTTACTATGCCTATGTTAGAAGTCCACATGTTGCTGTTTGAAAACAGAAAGTTTATCGCTGTTGCAATAATTCCCTAGAAAAGTTGGAATGTGATAAAATGTTGAAACCTTTTGCATATTAATCTCTGATAAATTTACTACAGTGGGAATTTTCTGTCATAATTTTTGGAGCTAGGGAAGTATGGATGTTGCTGCATTCTTTTAAAGACTGTCCTGTTTAGGCAGATTGCTGTTATGTTTGCATTGTTTGCATATGTTTGCATTGTTTGCATATGTTTGCTTCTTTAATGATTCTATTTGAGGATAGGACTATTAAATATGAAGAGGCATTTAGTATGCAATGTTGAATAATAATTTTAGTGATTTGCTACAGTAAAGTATGATAAGGTTTTTGCAATGGTTTATACTAACTCATCTCACGAGTCCTTGTTGAGTTTTGTGTGGATGAAGCTTTTGAGATTTAGGGAGACCATGATATGAGAGGGATTATGGAGACACAAAATCTCAAGCTTGGGGATGCCCAAGGCATCCCAAGATAATATTTCAAGAAGTCTCAAGCGTCTAAGCTTGGGGATGCCCCGGTTGGCATCCCACCTTTCTTCTTCAACAACTATTGGTTAGTTTTGGTTGATCCTAAGTTTTTGCTTCTTCACATGATGTTTGCCATTCTTAGAATGTCATTTTATTTAGTTTTGCTTGCTTCTTGAATAAAATACCAAGATCTGAAATTATTAAATGTTAGAGAGTCTTCACATAGTTGCATAATTATTCGACCACTCATTGATCTTCACTTATATCTTTCGGAGTAGTTTGTCGTTTGCTCTAGTGCTTCACTTATATCTTTTTAGAGCATGGTGGTGGTTTTATTTTGAAGAATTAGATGAACTCTCATGCTTCACTTATATTATTTCGAAAGTCTTTAGAACAGCATGGTAGTTTGCTTTGGTTATGAAACTAGTCCTAATATGATGGGCATCCAAGAGGGATATAATAAAAACTTTCATATATAGTGCATTGAATACTATGAGAAGTTTGATACTTGATGATTGTTTTGAGATATGAGGATGGTAATATTAGAGTCATGCTAGTTGAGTAGTTGTGAATTTGAGAAATACTTGTGTTGAAGTTTGTGATTCCCGTAGCATGCACGTATGGTGAACCGTTATGTGATGAAGTCGGAGCATGATTTATTTATTGATTGTCCTCCTTATGAGTGGCGGTCGGGGACGAGTGATGGTCTTTTCCTACCAATCTATCCCCCTAGGAGCATGCACGTAGTACTTTTCTTTGATAACTTGTAGATTTTTGCAATAAGCATATGAGTTCTTTATGACTAATGTTGAGTCCATGGATTATACGCACTCTCACCCTTCCACCTTTGCTAGCATCTCTAATACCGCGCACCTTTCGCCGGTATCATACACCTACCATATACCTTCCTCAAAAAAGCCACCATACCTACCTATTATGGCATTTCCATAGCCATTCCGAGATATATTTCCATGCAACTTACCACTGTTCCGTTTATTATGACACGCTTCATCATTGTCATATTGCTTTGCATGATCATGTAGTTAACATCGTATTTGTGGCAAAGCCACCATTCATAATTCTTTCATACATGTCACTCATGCATCATTGCGCATCCCGGTACACCGCCGGAGGCATTCATATAGAGTCATATTTTGTTCTAAGTATCAAGTTGTAATTGTTGAGTTGTAAGAAAAATAGAAGTGTGATGATCATCATTATTAGAGCATTGTCCCAGTGAGGAAAGGATGATGGAGAATATGATTCCCCCACAAGTCGGGATGAGACTCCGAACAAAAAAAAGAGGCCATAAAAAAGAGAAGGCCCAAACAAAAACAAAAAATGAGAGAAAAGGAGAGAAGGGACAATGTTACTATCCTTTTACCACACTTGTGCTTCAAAGTAGCACCATGATCTTCATGATAGAGAGTCTCTCATTCTGTCAATTTCATATACTAGTGGGAATTTTCCATTATAGAACTCGGCTTGTATATTCCAATGATGGGCTTCCTCAAAATGCCCTAGGTCTTCGTGAGCAAGCGAGTTGGATGCACACCCACTTAGTTTCTTTTGTTGATCTTTCATATACTTATAGGTCTAGTGCATCCGTTGCATGGCAATCCCTACTCACTCATATTGATATCTATTGATGGGCATCTTCATTGCTCGTTGATACGCCTAGTTGATGTGAGACTATCTTCCCCTCTTTTTGTCTTCTCCACAACCACAGTTCTATTCCACATATAGTGCTATATCCATGGCTCATGCTCATGTATTGCGTGAAGATCAAAAAAGTTTTGAAAATGTCAAAAGCATGAAACAATTGCTTGGCTTGTCATCGGGGTTGTGCATGATTTAAATACTTTGTGTGGTGAAGATGGAGCATAGCCAGACTATATGATTTTGTAGGGATAGCTTTCTTTGGCCATGTTATTTTGAGAAGACATAATTGCTTAGTTAGTATGCTTGAAGTATTATTATTTTTATGTCAATATGAACTTTTGTCTTGGATCTTTCGGATCTGAATATTCATGCCACAATTAAGAAGAATTACATTGAAATTATGCCAAGTAGCACTCCGCATGAAAAAATCTGTTTTTTATCATTTACCTACTCGAGGACGAGCAGGAATTAAGCTTGGGGATGCTGATACGTCTCCAACGTATCTATAATTTTTGATTGCTCCATGCTATATTATCTACTATTTTGGATGTTTATGGGCTTTATTATACACTTTTATATCATTTTTGGGACTAACCTATTAACCCAGAGCCCAGTGCCAGTTTCTGTTTTTACCTTGTTTTAGAATATCGTAGAAAAGGAAAACCAAACGGAGTCCAATTGACCTGAAACTTCACGGAAATCATTTTTGGAAGGAAAGAAGCCCATAAGACTTGGAGTGCACGCTAGGGGACCTTCAAGGAGGCCATGAGGTAGGGGCGCGCCCACCCCCCTAGGGCGCGCCCTCCACCCTCGTGGGCCCCTCATAGCCCCCTGACGTACTTCTTCCACCTATATATCTCCATATACCCTAAAAACATCCGAGAGCACAATAGATCGGGAGTTCCGCCGCCAGTAGCCTCCGTAGCCACCGAAAGCCAATCTAGACCCGTTCTGGCACCCTGCTAGAGGGGGCAATCCTTCTCCGGTGGCCATCTTCATCATCCTGGTGCTCTCCATGATGAGGAGGGAGTAGTTCTCCCTCGGGGCTGAGGGTATGTACTAGTAGCTATGTGTTTGATCTCTCTCTCTCTCTCTCTCATGTTCTTGAGGTGATACGATCTTGATGTATCGCGAGCTTTGCTATTATATTTTGATCCTATGATGTTTCTACTCCCCCTGTACTCTCTTGTAATGGATTTAGTTTCCCCTTTGAAGTTATCTTATAGGATTGAGTCTTTAAAGATTTGAGAACACTTGATGTATGTCTTGCCATTCGTATCTGTGGTGACAATGGGATATCACGTGATTCACTTGATGTATGTTTTTGTGATCAACTTGCGAGTTCCTCCCATGAACCTATGCATAGGGGTTGGCACACTTTTTCGTTGTGATTCTCCGGTAGAAACTTTGGGCACTCTTTGAGGTTCTATGTGTTGGTTGAATAGATGAATCTGAGATTGTGTGATGCATATCGTATAATCATACCCATGGATAGTTGAGGTGGCATTGGAGTATCTAGGTAACATTAGGGTTTTTGTTGATTTGTGTCTTAAGGTGTTATTCTAGTATGAACTCTAGGGCTGTTTGTGACACTTATAGGAATATCCCAACGGATTGATTGGAAAGAATAACTTTGAGGTGGTTTCATACCCTACCATAATCTCTTCGTTTGCTCTCCGCTATTAGTGACTTTGGAGTGACTCTTTGTTGCATGTTGAGGGATAGTTATGTGATCCAATTATGTTATTATTGTTGAGAGGACTTGCATTAGTGAAAGTATGAACCCTAGGCCTTGTTTCAACGCATTGCAATACCGTTTACGCTCACTTTTATCATTAGTTACCTTGCTGTTTTGTATTGGGTGTGTTGGGGACACAAGAGACTCTTTGTTATTTGGTTGCAGGGTTGCTTGAGAGAGACCATTTGGAGGCCCAACAACGTCTACACTTGGAGGCCCAACAACGTCTACAAGAAGAAGGTTGTGTAGTAGACATCAATCCCTTCCTCTTCTGGGAAAACCAATGCAGTGCTCAAGAGGTAGCAGTAGCTGGCTCGACGAGTTTCCAACCGTTCTTTGGAGTCTACGCACCACGCCGAATCGGTCGACCGGGTTCACCCCGTTCTTCCTCGTCTACGGAGCCGAGGCCGTCATCCCGACCGACGTCGAGTTCAACTCGCCGCGCGTCGCGATATACACCGAAGCCGAAGTCAGAGAAGCCCACGAAGATGGTGTCGACCTGCTTGAAGAAGCACGCCTCCTGACGCTCATTCGCCCGGCCATCTATCAGCAAGGCCTGAGGCACTACCACAGCAAGAAGATCAAGCCCCTCGCGTTCCGTGAGGGCAACCTCGTCCTCCGACTTGTCCAAGAGCAGGAAGGACGACACAAGCTGTCCCCTCCATGGGAGGGCCCATTCATCGTGAGCAAGGCCTTGCGTGACTGCAACGCCTACTACCTCATCGACGCGCGCAAGTCAAGGAAGCGCAAGAAGGACACCACCGGCAAAGAAACGACCCGGCCGTGGAACGCGGAACTCCTCCGCCCGTTTTACAATTAGCCGCACGAGCGTATGTATCGTCGCCTTTTGTAAATGCATGAAACCATGGGGTCCCCGAATGAGACTCGGGGGCTGCATTTTGTCGACCAATTTATTGTGTCCATATTTTCTTGCATCACTATACCACTGAACCCAACCACCGGTCTGACTCGCTCGACCCGAGGGCTCGGGGGCTGGCCGGCTCGGTCGCCACCCCGTCGCCTTACTTGGTGATTCCGCGGTTCTGTTTCGGCTACGAGGGGACTACGAGGGTTCACTGGTTCGGCTGCGGTGTGAGGCTGCCGTCGTCGCAGGGCATGGCCAGCGGTGGGAATAGTAGGGGGCGGTGAGGCCTCTGCGGCAGCACAACTGGCCACGGGAGGCAGGAGCATGCGGCACGACCAGCGCTCCTTTGGGCAGCTGGAGCAAGAAGACCAGAGGTTAAAGAAGCACTACGGCCGTTGGATGGACATCGTACGGTCAGTGGAGCTAGAATCGTTCATATTGACTAAGTTGACAAAGCCCTTTGTCCCTGTCAACTTAGTAGGCCCACAAGTTAGCCTCCCAGCAAGGTGGGTCCTAGCTAGCCGGGGGAGTATTCTTTTTTTTGTGCGTAATAAGTAGGCTCTTCTGGTTGGTCCGAGCTGACAGCAGGGGGACATTTTTTTTGCGAAATATGGTGGCCCGTCCGGTGGGTCCCAGCAGTCAGGGGGAAACAATTTTTTCGCAAAATACTAGTGTCTCGTCCGGTGGGTCCCCGCTGTCAGGTGGAGGAATAATTATTTTGCACGTAATAAGGAGGCACTTCCTTGCTGCGGCCGTGGACCCAGCTGTCAGCCTCTCCACGTACAGTCCACGTCCGATGGAAGCCGTTCCTTGACCATGTTGACCACGCCGCACCGAGAGCACCAGGGCGGTGGACGACGGCAAGGCCTAGGAAGGGGACGACGCGGAGCTGGGGAAGATGCGGCAGTGGATGCCCACGCGTAGAGGAGTACGAGGGTTCACTGGTTCGCTGCGGTGTGAGGCTGCCGTCGCCGCAGAATAACAGGGGGTGTGGGTGAGTAGAGGGCCTGGCAGCAATGGGAGTAGTAGGGGGCGGTGAGGCCTCCGCCGCATCGCAGCCGACCACGGGAGGTAGGAGCACGAGGCACGACCAGGGCTGGTTTGGGCGGCTGGAACAAGAAGACCAGAGGTTGAAGAAGCACTACGGCCATTGGATGGACATCGTACGGTCACTAGAGCTAGAATCATGCATATTGACTAAGTTGACAAAGCCCTCCATCCCCATCAACTTAGTAGGCCCACAAGTCAGCCTGCCACTAAGGTGGGTCCCAGCTAGCAGGGGGTATTCATTTTTTTGTGCGTAATAAGGAGGCACTTCCGGTGGGTCCGAGCTGACAGCAGGGGGAATGTTTTTTTCGCGAAATACGGTGGCCCGTCGGGTGGGTCCCAGCAGTCAGGGGCAAACATTTTTTTCGCGATATACTGGTGGGTGTCCGGTGGGTCCCTGCTGTGAGGTGGAGGAATAATTATTTTCCGTGTAATAAGGAGGCACTTCCTTGCGGCTGTCGTGGACCCAGCTGTCAGCCTCTCCACGTACAGTATTCTTCCGATGGAATTCGGTCGTTGACCACATTGACCATGCTGCGCCGACAGCACCACGGCGGTGGACGACGGCGAGGCCTAGGAAGGGGACGACGCGGAGCCGGGGAAGACGCGGCAGTGGATGCCCACGCAGAGAGGAGTACGAGGGTTCACTGGTTCAGCTGCGCTACCGTCGCCGCAGAATAACAGGGGGTGTGGGTGAGTGGAGTGGAGGGATGGCCTGGCCAGCGGTGGGAGTAGTATGGGGGCGGTGAGGCCTCTGCGGCAGCACAGCCGGCCACGGGAGGCAGGAGCAGGTGGCACGACCCGCACTGCTTTGGGCGGCTGGAGCAAGAACACCAGAGGTTGAAGAAGCACTACGGCCGTTGGATGGACATCGTACGGTCAGTCGAGCTAGAATCATGCATATTGACTAAGTTGAAAAAGCCCTTCGTCCCCGTCAACTTAGTAGGCCCACTATACTGGGTCCCAGCTAGTATGGGGAGTATTCATTTTTTTGTGCGTAATAAGGAGGCACATCCTTGCGTGCGAAGATATAGCCGGTGGATCCGAGCTGCCAGCGGCGGTAATGTTTTTTTCGCGAAATACAGAGGCCGTTACGGTGGGTCCTAGATGTCAGGTGGAGGAAATCATTATTTTGCGCGTAATAAGGAGGCATTTCCTTGCGTGCGGCCGTGGACCCAGCTGTCAGCCTCTCCACGTACAGTCCACTTCAGATGCATGTCGGTCGTTGACCACGCCGACCACGCCACGCCGAGAGCACCAGGGCGGTGGACGAAGGCGAGGCCTAGGAAGGGAACGACACGGAGGCAGGGAAGACTCAGCCGTTGTTTTTGTTTCCCTCGCGGAGGGGAGTACGACTGTACGAGGGTTTACTGGTTCGTCTGCCGTCGCCGGAGAATAACAACATGTGTGGGTGAGTAGAGGGATGGCTAGGCCAGCGATGGGAGTACGGTGGGGCGGTGAGGCCTGCGCGGCAGCACAACAGGCCGCAGGGAGGAGGGAGCTGGCAGTCCCGCCGGCGCTTGTTTGAGCGGCTGGAGCAGGAAGAGCAGAGATTGAAGAAGCACGACGGCCGTTGGATGGACATCCAACAGTATACAGGCCATCTGTGGAAAGCCTCAAATCTGTGGAAATAGCATACAGCCCATCTGCCATTATTTCAAATAATTTACAGCCCATTTGCTAATTCTTATGGGTTTTTTTGGAGCCCATATTTTTTATGTTAGCATTACAGCCCATATTGTGGCCACGGTTAAAAAATTATACGAAATTTTGCATATGTCGGTGCGGTCTGAACTGTTTTTAATCCCGAAATTTCGAGTCACATTCAGACTGATTTTAAAAATAAATGTATATCAATATAAAATCCAATAAATTGTCCACACATAAAAATCAATGCCATTTAAAATCTCGAAATGAAAAAATATATTTGAAAATAATTGCCGGTTTGATGTGTTTTAAAAATGTACAGCCCATTTCTCATTACTGATAAGCCATTTTCTCGGCCAGCCGAATGAAGCTCTCCTCGTCTTGAAAGATCTGCAGCCCAGCAGGCCTAATAAAGCGACTTACTTGACAAATCACAAAATAACTGGGCTAGCCATTTTCAGAAAGAAAAAAAACTACTGGGCTGGTCTGTGGTAAACATAAAAGAAAATGTTGTCTAGAGAGGCCAGAGTGTCCCGCACAGCCCAGTTGACACCCTGCTTCCGTCTCAAAAACAAATTAGATAAATGCCACTCCAATTATGGCGATTCATAAAAATGCCACTGCAATTTCCAAACTTTGAAAAATGCCACTACAATTTTTGCAAACTTTGAAAAACGCCACTGCAGTTTGCAAACTTTGAAAAACGCCACTCCAGACTTCGAAAAATGCCAATAGAAATGGCACGAAATGGCATTTTTCAAAGTTTGGAAATTGTAGTGGCATTTCTCGGATACACCAGATTTGGAGTGGCATTTATCAAATTAACTCAAAACAAAAATAACTGCGCGAGCTGCTGGGTCCCTGTTGTCAGCTGCTCGTTGTGCAATTCTCTCGTGTATTGACTACGTTGACAATGGCATGGGACCCAGATGTCATAAATCCACTAGGAGGAGCCATTTTTTTATTGGCTTGAAATAAGGAGGCACTTGCTTGTGTACTGCCATGACCTTGGCGGGTCCCTGCTGTCATCCTCTCCACGTAGAGTACCAGTTAGTCGTGCTTCAAAACTGATCGGCATGCCATTAAAAAAATAAAGGTCGATAACTAATGCGGCACCTCAGGCCAACGCGGCCAGATCACATTTTGCACGAGAAATTACACACCATGTTTCATTGACATGTGGTCCCGTTCCAACATATCAGTGAGACGACGGCGAGTAGTAGGAGTATTTCCGAACGGACGTGTAGGCCGGGGCGCCTCTTCGTGAACCGTGGCAAACTCGCAACTGTCCACCGACTCTTCGCCTTTCCCTATCGATTTGGAACTGTTGTCCCACACTCTTCCTCTCCCTCCTCCATTTTCCTTCAGCCCTTCACCCTTTCTTCTGCCATTGTTCGATCGTCTTCTCCATGGAGGGAACAGGCTGGAAACGACCCCATTATTCTTGCCCCGATCTAAAAGATGACGTGGTGGAGGAACTCATTGCTCGGTGCGACGTCATCACCTCGGCTAGCATGGCAGGTTCATTCAAGCCCATTCTCAACTCAACTAATAACATCATTACAAAGAACCCAAGAGTCAAGGAGCAGTTTGATCTCCCCTATCTTGTTCGCCGTGACCCTGATGACTGGCGCCGGCACGACGGAGGCCTCGCCCTATGCAAGTTGATGCCGCTTGATAGTGATACGTATGATGTTAAGATGCCATCGCTTGAGGGCAAGGCTTGGGCGGGCGCAAATGGAGATTGGGTTGTTTACATTGGGTCCAACTGCGAGTGGGAACTTGTGAATGTGTACACTCGTCACCGGGTTCCACTTCCAAAAATCTTAGCACACTGCCCAGAGGTTGAGCACACCGGTAATGTACGCGCATTCAAATACGATCATGGTGACTGTCTTCTACGGAAGATAGCAATTTGTCGAGTTCCCAACCGCTCTTGGAATTACAACAACTATGAAGTTATTGCTATCTTCGACAAGCTTGTTGCCATCCTTAGTGGTTTGACTCGATGGACATTGCTCAAAAATCAGTTTTTGTGCACGAATGAGTACTGTGATGCAATTCAATACGAGGGCCTTGTGTTTGCTGCCACCACTCGTGGCACTCTTTTTGCATGGTATCCTCGTAGTTTCGGTATGTTTGTCTTCCACCGTAATTATAATTGTTTCATCCACATGCATGCGAGTTAGCAAGTTTCCCTTTACTAATTAACCTTCTTCTTGTGTTTCCAAGGTCCTGTGAACAACCCACCACCTATACTTGAAAATTTTTATAACCAAGGGGGAGATGCTGATGGTGATGATCACGAGCAGCGCCGATATACTCTATGGCGCCTGGCAACTAATTCCGATGGATCACCTCTTCTTGTGTGTATACAGCCCACTGATGATGTTACTGCTAAGAAAGAAGGTGTCTCCCATGGTCGCACTCTCCGAACCTATTCCAACACCCGTTGCATGGTATTCGGGATGGATACTAGTGTGCTAGTGCCAACTCCTTCTCCCTGGCACAGAATTGATAGTCTTGGAGAAAACTCGCTCTTCCTTGGACAAAACTATCTGATGATGATGAAAGGCGATCCAACTGTTGTTGACACATTTATGAGAAGCAACTATGTCTATACCTCGGACATTTGGGTGGTTCCCTACCCTGGTACTGATATAGTAGGCCGCTTCAGCCTGGATGATTAGTCCTGCGTTGGTCTCCAGATCGACAATGGATGGCCCGTCCCAGAGAATCACTTGTGGTTCAAAGCAAGCGTTTCCAACGCCGCGGAATGGTTGAGTTGAAGTTCATTTCATGGCTTGTTATTTGTTGTGTGGTGAAAACTTTAGTATTTATAATGTATCATCGTTGTCGATGCGGGTTGATGACCTGTTGTATGTAATAAAATGATATGCCTATGATAAACTTACTAAATTTATGAATGGCTTTCGAGTCGCTTCTCTACATTTATACTACTAGCTTCACATGCTTCACGCGTCGGGCGTGTGTTTTTACTGTAGCCATATGTTAATGTGTTCGTTGTACATAACCAGTACCTCGAATCCTCGATACTAGTATACTATATACTAGTAGGAGTAAGTAGTAGGAGTAGTAGAGTGGCATGGGCCAGAACAAGCATTCAAGTCCAGGAGTACGGCACACGCCACCACCACGACATCCATCTGACACCATATTATTTCTTGGAGTCCATGCTAGAGCAATCTCTTCAACCTCGCTGTTTCTCTAACTTCAGCCAACGCGCGGTGGGCGAGGTGGGGGTTTGCCGATAGTCAGTTTCCTTCACTGCGGTCCCACTTGTAAGGCCAACTCCAATGCATGACCCCAAACGGACCTCTGTTTTGCACGAACTCCAACGATAATTTTGACTAGAAAAGCAAGAGCAAAGAAAACAAGAACCACAAGAATACATTTTACTACTCCTGTAAGTTGGATTAGTGCCTTCTCGATGCATTCATTGTTGATCTGCGGAGGCTCGATCTTGCGTGCTTCTTTCTTCTTCGAGTGTAAAGAATTAGACATTGCTTCCTCGCATCTAGTCTCATGTCTAGCCTCTATTCTAGTAGGAGTATCAACAAGTGCACTAATCTCATCCGAGAGCAGAACTGAAGATTTGGTCGGGTTCTTCCTCCTTTTGCCGACTCATGGGACATACAGCATCCAGGTCGTGTCATGAAAGAAAATAGAGTGGTAGTTGAAGCCACGAGATGTGCGTGTTGGGTTAAACTGTAAATAGAATCTTACTACTCTTGAGTAACTCCAAAAGCGGCCACCGAAGATCTTTATTGGATTTGTTTTTCATCACCATGTCGAGGTGAAAGATGTGCAGGTTCAGTGGGTCCTCTTGCATTTTCACTGACATGTGGGGCCGCATGTGAGCAAACAGACGATGGGCTCCGCACGTCCACTGGCTGGCTGAGAAGAGAGATAGAGGAGGGCTGAGCACGGACTGCAGGAAATTTGTTCTACGTACCTCGATATAGGCCCTGTTTGGATACTCTAACACAGTTAGAGTTAGAGTTATTTTCTAACCCACTCTAACCCAAATAAGCACCTCTCCACCGGGATAGTTGGGTTAGATGAAACTAACCCACTCTAACCCTCCCTGTTTGGATACTTTTGGGTTATTTTAGCCTCCAACTAACCCAAACTAGCTCTAACACCATGATCCAAACGGGGCCATAGTGGGGTGGCATGGGCCATAACTCAGTGGCATTCACGTCTAGCAGTACGGCACACGCCACCCACACGAGTCCCATCTGACACCAATTTTCTTGGAGTCCATGCTACAGCCATCTCTTCTCCCTCCTGTTTTCTCAGCCATCGCGCGGTGGGCGGGGTGGGGGTTTGCCGATAGTCAGTTTGCTCAACTTCGGTCCCACTTGTAAGTGAAAATGCAACACCGCACGCATTCCCGCTTGAGCGGCGTGCCGGACCAACCGTGTGGGGGTGCGACACGAACACGGCAGGCTTTTCCTTTTGAAATCGTAACTTGTAAAATTTGGTTCTGCTCCATGGTGCGATCGATAGATAGAAATAACGATTTTGCCTAGAGTAATGAGAAGTTTGGTTCTGGCGCCGTTCATGCATGGAGTACGTACGAAAATTATGAAGTTGATGTGAAAGGTAAGATAATTACTGTAGTATCATATACTACTACATGGATTTGACGGAAAGATAAAAATACATACGGATCCATCAACGTTCAACAGCATCCTCACGCCCTAGTGCGCCGGGTCACCAACCGACGTGTGAGGAGCAGCGGCATTGGCGGCGAGCTCAACGTGCTTCTGAACAGTGTCGTCCAAGGTTGCCCTGCGCTCCAAGAAGGCCAGCGTCCTATCGTCCTCCTCTTGCATGTAGTAGTCCTTGTGGACGATTTGCGCATAGACGTGGGTGATTATGTCGATGGTGTCTTGCTGCGCCAGGCGCTATGCGGCGAGCACGACCTCGAGGTGGACATTCTCCAGTGCGACGGCGGGCAGTCGCAGGGCCACCAGTGCGTCGAAGAGGTTGTTACCATAGTGGCCCTTGAGGGTGGTGGGCATTGTAGAGCCTGGGCGCGTCGGGTGGAGGCTTACGTCAAAGTCGTCCGCAAGCTTCTTGACGACGGTGAACTTGTCGAGGAAACTGACGAGGACCTCGTCGAACAAGGAGACTAAGATGTTTTCCAAGCGGCCCCTCGCCCTGGCGGCCTCAAGCAATACTACCTGGAGACGTTCCTCGGTGCCGGTGGACGTGGTAGTACTCCTAAATCCATACGGTGGTGCTACAAGTACTAGTAGTAGTACTACCAATGTAGTAGTAGGAGTACTAGCACTGTACTACCCATTGGTCAAATTATTATGTGCTGCTCCTCACAATGAAGTGACAAGACCCTGCGCCGGAGATGACACCTGAGTATAGGCGCCGTGTTCGGCATACCATGGTTAGCCTCACCGTCTGCAGTCACTATCATCATGGCTGTAGAGCTAGCCTGCTTACAACTAGCCCTCTTCGACATAATTTCCCGTGCGTAGATGCTTGTGCATTGCACAGAACACCAAGATTGGGGGTGGACGGCTCCGGCAGCGGCCATCGCGCCAGATTTTTCCACGGCCTTCTACTCCTAGATTGTGAGAGACAAGGAGTTGTTTGTAAATAGGGAACAAGTGCAGGCATCTTTTTGCAAAAATGGAGAAGCTTGGTTTGTATGCATCAGATCTAGATCCCACGGCTATTGGTGAAAGATGGGAGGCACAACATCATCACCAACTCAGGACCTGTTTGATTCGCAGGATTTTGAAAACGCGGGAATAGGACATGGCAATATTATAAGTTTCAAACTGATATTACAAATGTTAGGAGTAATGCTGCACCTACGAAGAGGGAATTACTAGGAAGTTTACGTAAGAACTTTCGTTACTTTAGGTGGATGCAGCATTATCGTACAAACTAAAATCCACCGCCCTGACAAGTCACTAATGGGCAAATAAGTTTTCGAGTCTCTGGCCACTTGATGTTTCAAAAACAAATTCAGCTTTTGCGGAGAAATGAGCTCCACCGTGTACCCGTGCGGGTGAAGCGTGAGTACATGCACGGTGCACCTATTCTCTTCTTGTATACGTACACCACCTACGTGGGGTTGTGTGAGAGAGATACAAACCTAGAGAGATATAGTGTGTGGGTTC
>NC_041392.1:714128679-714137033 GCF_002162155.2 Triticum dicoccoides
GGTCAATCAAAAAATTTAACATATGCAATGTGTGTGAAATAGAGTCCTGGATATAACATATATATAGGGGGCGATCCACGAGAAGAGAGTGGAGGTATCATCGGCTTGAGGTGTCCACAGAATCGAAGAGAGGGATGATGTGTGTGTGTGTGTGTGTGCGCGCGCGCATGATCGATAAAGAGTGCCATCGAATTTGTGTGTGCCCACGTCAAAGATATAGAGTGGCTGGCCTACTGGAACGTGAGATGGTACATGTGCAGTTTGTCTCTGTGGCATGGATACCTCCCTGCAGCACTCGACTATCGGTGTGTGGTGGGGGAAGAGGGAGGCCCAATTAACTATAGAGGTACAATGGCTGGTATATGTGTGGAGGAGGAGAGAGGCCTACATCATGTATTAAGGAGATCGATCTGCCTCATGTATTAAGGGAGATCGATCGGCATCCATGCATATGTGCAGGAGATGGATAAGGTTGGGAGAGAGACAGAGCTAGAGTGTTGGAGGGGGTGGTAGTGGAGTTGCTTCTAACAAATGGTGGGATAGGCTTGCTAGACAAACAGAGGGCGCGCCCGCAATATCAATAAGAGAGGAGATGGCTGCTTGTTGTCTGTGCATGTGAGTGTGAGAGACGGGTCAGGGGGCATGCATGAATGATGAGGGGGGACGATGTGGCTGTGGTAAGCAGACGTAACTACATAGGAAGATCAATCGCCCTTTGTAAGAGAAAGGAGAGACATAACTTGTGAGGTACGTCGATCGATGGGGGGTAGTTAAAGTCGATCTAGGTATATGTTGGGAGATCGATCGGTATACATGCATGTGTGTGTTAGAAGCAAATGAGGCATGAGGAGAAGGATAGAGAGAGAGGGATGCATGTAGGAGGTGGTACGAGAGGCATACTATATCGAGGGGGAGGAGTGTGCGAGTACGAGAACGATGAAAAGAGTGGTGGGAGTGAGGCATGGACAGTGACAAGAGAAGAGGGGAAGCTTGTGTTTGTGCTAGGCACACCTGGCTAGAGAGGCATATCGATCGATGTGTGTCGTAAAGAAGGAGCTAGGGGGCCTACACACACCGTGGGTGAACGACCAAAAGTGAAAAGACGAATTTGCGCAATGGAGCTAGAGAATGCTGAGGGAGGGTGAGAGGGATGCGGGCGTGTGCATGCACAAGAGAAAGTTAGCGCTAGCTACAAAGATAAGAGGGTTGTGTGGGTGTAAAAGACGAATAGAGATCATATATACTTCATTATAAAAAGCGAATTCGGATATTTGAAGAATTTATATAACGGTGATACACATGGTGTGGTTATGAACATGGTATACTACATTTAATATATTTTATCTCTACTCTTATAAAAAACGGAGTTGTTGATGATGGTGTGCCTGCCATCTTGCATTATAGGCCGTCTGGTTTATATCTGGCGGATAGCAAGGAAACTATGATGGTTGAAGTTGGCAACAATCATGATTGTAGATTCTTATTGAAATAGAGAAACGAATTAAAATTTAGTTCGAATTGCAGCGGTAGTATAGACATTTCGAATGCACTAAAATGTTGGTATGAGTAGGTTACATGCATTATACAGCAAGCAAAAAAAATAATCGGACATAACATGGATTCATACTCCCTCCTTCCATCTATATAGGGCGTAATGAGATTTTTAAGACCGCCTTTGACTATTGACAATATTAATAGTACATGACATGCACAATGTGAAAATTATATCATTGAAAGAACCTTTCACAGACGAATTTAACGGTGTGCTTTGTGTAAGTTGCATGTCATATATCATTGCTCTAATATTTGGTCAAAGTTAGCATCGAAAAACGCATTAGGCCCTATATAGATGGAAGGAGGGAGTAGCTTTGAATAGCATTTGTATAGTAAAACGGGGCAAGATTCTCTCTTTGTGTGGTGTGAATAGTTTTATTTTTTCGTTTTCTTTTTAGTTGAGGAAAGTGCGAATTGATTTGGTACGTACAAGTACAATATTACTACACATTAGGCTTGTCCCTAAAATTAAACCCGCGTCTTGTTATATCCCAAAAATTCAGATATCGTGCTCCCAAAACTGGCGCCTTCACTACCCGCGCCTTGCTATCCCGAAAATACAACGCGCGCGAAAACTCCCTCCAGCTGCCAAATCCCGACACGCGAAATCCCCCTTCTAACCCTGAGCCGAAAGGGCCGCTAGTTCAAATTGGTGGGGGGTACTTTTGTAACACACCCTACATTTTGGACAAGCGCGTTCCTAAGTCATGCTTCACCCCCTCCCATCGGCCCCTTTTGGCCATTCCAAATCCCAAGCCGCCATAACCTCTCCGCTCCTGCCACGAAACCCCACCCTCCTTCGTCTGCCACGTCACCGCTGCCCAGCCGGAGCCTCTTCCCCGATGACGTCATCCACCGCAACAGCTCGATGTCCCTCGTCCACCTCCCCGGATGAGGATCCGTTGTCCATCTAGCCGTCCCTCCGGTTCAGCCGCCCCGTCCTCCACCTCCAAGGAGCTGCTCTAACGATCGCCTCGCCTATCGTGGCTGCTCCATCCCCACAGCGCCGCCTTAACCTGCTCCACCAGAACCGCAGCATCCTCACCGACTCCTCGGACAAAGCCGAGGCCTACTCGGCGCCACCAAAGAGGTTGTACACTCATCGCATCGCACCTTCTCCTTAACTCGACCTCCCGGCGCCAACGGTGCTCCATCTCGCACCCCCATGGAGCGGCTACCTTGAAGCCGGCACCGCGGGCGACATCTCCAAGGCGGCTCTCCCCCAGTGCAAGGCCCCTTCGGCGGTGGCGGCCATACCAGCCAGATCTGGTGCTGCTGCTCCGGCTCTCGCTCGAACGCTCGCTCACCCAGCTGCTGCTGCTGCTGCTCTCCCCCTCGCTCATGCTGCTGCTCTGCTCCGATTAAGCCACACTTCAGTCTACTGAATCGACTTTTGGGTCAGTCAATTTTCAGGGGTTGGGGGGGCTCGCCGGAGTTAAGGAAGAACCACCCGCAGCGAAGACGGGGGCTCGCCGGAGAGGTACCCCACTATCTATCTTAGGGTTCAGGGTCGGGGGAAGGGGCCTAGAGGGCTGTTCGGGGAGGCGGTGGCGAGTTGTTTTGGGGCGGCGAGGCAGCGCTGGGGCCGGCGGTTCGGCCGGTGGTGGCTGTCGGCTTAGGGGGTGCAGGTTGAAGATGAACTGCAGGCCCTCCCTAAACTACATGTCAAGTGCCTCTCTGCTACCATTGCATTCAGTTTCGACAGTAGCATTCAGATTCCACAGTAAATTTCAGTTTTGACAGTTAAGTTCAGAGTCAATAGTTTTTACCTCATCTGTTGTAGTCAGGTGGTTTTTGGTGATGTTAATTTTACATCCATTTTACATCATCTATTGGAGATGCTATTAGAATACCACTTGAGATTGACGATGTCTGTCTTGTGCTGCTTCAGCCTTGACGTCTTACGGCTCATCGGAGCTTCTCCAACGACAGAATGGTCCGTCACAACAGAGCAGTGCCCTGGACGCCATCTACAGATTCCTCAGATCTTCCTCCACACCTCCGACAGCCACCTCTACCTCAACTGCTTCAGCGACCAACCCAATGATGCTGAGGTCGACACGGCTACAGCAAAGAGGTTGTACACTTGTTGCATCACTTATTACTATACATTCACGTCGATCCATTAGGGCTATTTTGGTTCAACGGAAAAATATCGATCCACTGGTTGTTACCATCACTCTAAATTTCTGCATGCTCTCCTTACATAATCTCACCATATTTTTTTCGTATGCATGTTAGATACAGTCATGCTGAACATGTAGAGAAAAAGAGAAGAGTTTTGCGCGGCAATACAATGTCATGCAGACATCGCTCCATGGTGGGTTCAATGGCAAACCCTCCCTACCCCTCTCCAGATTGTAATCTAGAGGAAGATATCTGTTCTGAGGCGGATTCGGACGCCGCTGACCACTCCTATTTACCCCCAAGGTGTTTGCTCTACCTTGGCATGATGATGTTAGTCATATCATGCATATGTTGCCTTGCAGTGCCTAATTTTGACATCATATATGTCATCTGCTTAGTTTAGACATGTTCTGTAATATTGTTTAATTTCTATATCATATATGGGAATTATGCAGTCTCATGTCTTTTAGCCAGCCATAATATATGTGAAATGTGCAATGCCATCCTGTTTAACCATGCATCATATATTTGAATGATATCTTGCCCATCCTTTTCTTCATTACATTTCCATTTGTCGACAATGTTTGTACATTAAACTACTCTTCCTGTGAATCGGCCATTTGGGTGGGAGATGGAAAAATCTGGAGTGAAAACAAGGCCTTCAGAGCAGACAGTGCTACCTGTCAAAGCAGATCTCTTGTTGGGTCCCGATAGCTCCTCAAAGATGGATTCAGAGGCAGATGACCAGTCCTATTCCCCCACTGAGGTGTATGCTCTAACTTGGCATGGTTATACTGCTCATATCATGCATACGGTGTCTTGCACTGCATAGTTTAGACATCATATACACAATATTCGACACCATGTTCTTAGTTCAGACATCATATCGAATGCCCTCTGTTTAGCATATAAATCACATATGTGAATTAAATGATGCGATCCTGATTACTTAGATAACATGTAGGTGAATTATGTCATGTGATCTTATTTAGTTATTCATCATATCTTTAAATTATGTTATGCTATGCTATCCAGTTTAGATAGACATCATATATGTGAAATTATGTCATGCTATCCATTTTAGTTAAAGAATATACATGTTAACTATTTCATGCCCTCTTTTTTCCACACTATCTATTGCATCTGTCTCTCATACAATGTCTGTACATTCAACTATGTTTCCTGTTTATCAGCCATTTGAATTGGAGTGGGTGATGCCAGTATCTAGCGGACTAAAAACACAGTCTTCAAATAAAACAGTGCTACCTCTTGGTGGAGATAGCACCCCGGTTGTACATGCACCTACCACACATAATCCAAACTCTCGCAGATTGTACCCCTACTACGATGGACAGAGAACCAACTTCACCCAATCTAACCCCAACCCCACCCGATAGCAACCCAGTTCCTGTTGACACAGCACCATCTCCACCACAGAGCTCCCAAACAAGAGCAGTTAGTAAGGCAGCTCCAGTGCCCAAAGGGCCAGTACTATCACGGCGAACCCCAACTCCACCAGTTAGTACGCCTATTCCTGTGGAGGAAGCACAACCAGCTAGTCGTAGTTTAGCATCTATCGCATTTGATGTTGTTAAATCGTATGTGTGTATCTTCCCATCTTGGAAATATTATACTGAAGATGAAGGAAAATGCCAGTTGCAGGTGTTTGTCCAGGAGTTATGTGTAAGTAATGTTATTCATGGCAATTACTTTGCTTCGTCCCATACATCCTACCTCCATGATGGTTATAATACAGCAAATTTTCACATTTTTCTCTATAGAGAAGGACCGATTTGGAAACTCAGGATGAGGTAACCTGTGCTAATACCTCTGCTATCTTCAAGAATGCTTGGTGGCAGTATCGGAATTACCTGAAGAAAACATACTCCACCGGCAAAGAAACTCATCAAATTGCCTTACGTTCTCCTGAGACACATTTACTGGACGATGACTGGGAATGCCTTGTTCTGTACTGGTCCCGAACCAAGAATGTGGTAAGGTCTATGAGCTCATTTTCTATTTTTAAGTATTATATTCTTGCGTCTTACTGTACTCTGTTCATGTAGAACAAGTGCCTAAACCTGAAGAACAATTGTTCCAATTTAAGATTCCATTGCTACCATAGGACATAGATATATGTTTGTTTGATGCTTTTATTATGTACTAGTACTTGGCAATAGAAGACTTGGTAGTTTAATCCTGTCCACCTTACTAATGAACTGGTTCACCGAAATGAGTTTCATATACTAGTACATGCTAAACTTGTTATGTGTCTGCTTGTTTCTTCTTTTAGAATGCTGACAAAATATTGGGGAAGAGTGCCTTATTAAGCAACGGTAAAGGAAGTAATGCAGATAAGGTTCAGGATAGTGACACATCCTGTCTTGGTTTAGTGTTGGAGTTACTGGCCACTACCGCTTGCACAAGCTATTCAAACTCACTATCTGAATCAGTTCGGTTTCTTGAGTCTCAACTACAAGCTGAAAGACATCGATCAGCTGTGCTGCGACAAGAAGCGGAAGGACTGTGGAAGTCCCTGGAGCATTCAGATGCATACTTTCTGGTGCAACAACAAGCGTTGGAGGATTTTAGCGCCAAACAGGACAAAGCTAATCAGCTTGCTAAGCTTATTGCCAGCATGGTGGATACCCAGGATAACGTTTCATGAGCTCTTCTGAAGTTGTTTCAGTTATGCTCTTGTTTTGCTACCGCGTTTATTTGCACCGGTGACCAATTTTGACGGCCGGTATATATGATATGCTGCTTTGTTACCTATATTTGCACTGGTGGCGAACTTTGATGCCCAGTGGATGTAATATGTGTAATAGCCGTGATAGCCTAGCGTTAGTTGCTTGCTTATTTATTTCCTTGTTGTCTTTTTTATTTGTTTGCTTGTAGTCATTGCAGTTCTTTTTCTGCGGTTAACTAGTGGCTGCAATAACCTATTTTTTTTAAACTAGGCCACAATAACCATGGGCCAATATTTACTGTAGTGACACTGGGCCTCCTATGGGCCGTAGAAACAGTGGGCCTTCTATGGGCCGTAGAAACAATGGGCCTTCTACGGGCCGTATCATCAATGGGCCTTATACAGGCCGTATGATTGATTGGCCAAACATGGGCCAATAACAGGCCGCATTATGGTCGTAAACGGGCTAGAGTTGGAATCGTCTGTTCATGGGCCGACCGTAATGGGCCATCGCTAATAGGCCATATTTGATGACGCTATGAAAATGGCCCAACGTATTAATGGACCACAAACGGGCCGACTGTAACCATGGGCTGAATTTGGCCCACAAGCAGAAAATGACAGTAACGGGCCGTAAGTAAACGAATGCTGGAAATGAGCCCAAGAATAAATGGGCTCTGAGAAGGCCGAAAGATAACATGGGCTGGAAACGGCCCAACGAAATAACGGGCCGTTAATGGGTATAAAGTGATACACTGTTCATTACGGGTCGTTAATGGGTGTAAAGTGATACAATGTTCATTACGGGCCAGTTTCACCACGGGCCGTTAATAGGCCAAGAGTTACATAGGGCCTCATATGGGCCGAAAGACGTCATGGGCCATACATGGGCCGGAAGTGAAAACGGGCTGGAATCATATTGGATGGCCCATATGACGCTACTGGGCCTAATTCGGATAGGGCGTAACGGGCCTTGGGTTAGTGGGCTGTAAATGGGCTATATGCGAACAGGTCGTTAACAGGCTTTACATGGGCCGGCCCGCCACCTTTTGACCAAGTCAAATGGGCCGGCCTTTTCACAGGAATGGGCCTCTGTTGGGCCGTGCCACATGTCGACGTATCATAGGCGCCTATCTGACCCACTAACGAGCTAACACGTGTTTCGTCTGGCCAATAAGAATTTTACACGTGGAAATTTCCCATTGGTCGGGGCTGTTAACGGATTATTGGATCCAAAACCCGACCCGATAGCTTAACGGCGTTCCGTTACGGTGGATGCCACATGTCGGTCACCCTTGATGAAAGCACTTCTGTGACGCGCGATTTATCGTCATGGAAGTGGACACTTCCGTGATGATAATTTTGGTAATGTCATGGAACACTTCTACGACAGCACAGGTATGACTATCTTGATTCTGTCATAAATTTGTCATGGATGTACATGCATGACAAAAAAAAGCGACCTACTGTGACAAACATGTATCATCACGGAAGTGTATTTTTTTGTAGTGATCACGCATTGCAAGCCTGGGTCCTTGCTTCTTTGAAGAACCACCTTGGAACATTTTCCTAAGCATTTTTCTTCCTCTGAAAAATTCTGAAATTTTTTAGTAACTTCAAAATAAAAGTAAACCAAACTCAATAATATTGATACTAACTACTCCTACAAGTGCCTAGGGCCTATATCATGCATCAAAACTACTTTTGACCATATAAATTTGACATGCAAGCTCAAGAATAGGGACACCTAAGCAGCAAAAATTTGCAATGAATAAAGCACTAGAACAAAAACTAATTGGACCAATGGAGGAGTCACATACCAAGGAACAATCTCCCCAAGCAGTTTTGTGAGAAGTGCTTTGAGCAAGGAGATCAACAATGGCAGCAAGATGAGCTAGAACTCATGCTTGAGCTGGATATTCATGTTTAGGGGAGGAAGATGAAGTGTGTGGGTGCAGGAATAAGTGGAGGAGGGCCACCGTGG
>NC_041392.1:714137381-714173363 GCF_002162155.2 Triticum dicoccoides
GGCATTTGGAGAACTTTTATTTTCGAGGTATTTTTATATTGCACGGATAATCAGATAACAGACAGAAAAATATTTATTTTTATTTTATTTAATATAAATAACAGAAAGTAAAAGTGGGGTACAGAAGGTTGTGCCTTCTAGTTTCATCCATCTCATGATCATCAAAAGGAATCCACTAACAAGGTTGATCAAGTCTTGTTAACGAACTCATTCCGAATAACATGGAACCGGAGAAATTTCGAATAACACTATGTTACCTCAAGGGGATATGCACATCCCCAATAATAAGAATATCATATTTCTTCTTGACATTAGGAAGGGGAAATTCAAAACCTCCAAATATAATTGAAGGAATTTTTCCAATAGAGTTGATACTATGAACTTGAGGTTGTTTCCTCGGAAAGTGTACCGTATGCTCATTACCATTAACATGAAAAGTGACATTGCCTTTAGTGCAATCAATAACAGCCCTTGCTGTATTCAAAAAGGGTCATCCAAGAATAATAGACATACTATCGTCCTCGGGAATATCAAGAATAACAAAGTTTGTTAAAATAGTAACGTTTGCAACTACAACAGGCACATCCTCACATATACCGACAGGTATAGCAGTTGATTTATCAGCCATTTGCAAAGATATTTCAGTAGGTGTCAACTTATTCAAATCAAGTCTACGATATAAAGAGAGAGGCATAACACTAACACCGGCTCCAAGATCACATAAAGCAATTTTAACATAGTTTCTTTTAATGGAGCATGGTATAGTGGGTACTCCTGGATCTCCAAGTTTCTTCGGTATTCCACCCTTAAAAGTATATGGGTTTTTATCATTTATGCCACTAGTTATGTCCCACTACTCAGTTTTGCCATTAGAAGTTACAACTGCTCAAAAGTGCCATCAATCCGTGAGATGCTTGCTCAAAAATGCCATTAGATATCTCAAAAATGCCATCGTTCTGCTAGAGGTTTGCTCAAAATGCCATTAGACATTGTTATTTTTACGTCAAACCCGTTGACCATGTTCTATGACAAAAATAAGACTAGAACCACATGTCAGTTCTCTATATCTCACAATGATATGTGTGGCCCCACTTGTCAGGAGTAACCAAGCGAATAATTCTATAGGAAAATAAGAACGCTGTTCGGATCAAGTGAGCCCCATACTTTATTGTAGTGAGATAGAGGGAGAGCTGGCATGTTGGTTCATAGGTATTTATGTCATTATAATATGGCAAAAGAGATTTGAGATCACAATAATGGTGTTTAGTGGCATTTTTGAGCATGTGTCTAATGAAGAGATGACATTTTTGAGCAGTTCAAATTTCTAGTGGCAAAACTGAGTAGTGGGACACAAAGTATAATTACCAAGCATGGTGAAAATTTCAGCTTCCGGTATCTTTCTCTTATTTGTAATAATATCTTTCATATACTTAGCATAAGCATTGGTTTTGAGCATATCAGTTAATCGCATGCGTAAAAAGATAGGTCTAATCTTTTCAGCAAAGCGCTCAAAATCCTCATCATCCTTTTTCTTGGATGGTTTAGGAGGAAAAGGCATGGGTTTCTGAACCCAAGGCTCTCTTTCTTTACCATGTTTCCTAGCAACAAAGTCTTTCTTATCATAACGTTGATTCTTTGATTGTGGGTTATCAAGATCAATAGCAGGTTCAATTTCTATGTCATTATCATTACTAGGTTGGGCATCATCATGAACATTATTATTAACATTATCATTAGTTTCAGGTTCATTTCCAGATTGTGTTTCAGCATCAGAAATAGAAATATCATTTGGATTCTCAGGTGTTTCAACAGTAGGATCACTAGAAGCATGCAAAGTCCTATCATTTTTCTTTTTCTTCTTTTTAGAAGAACTAGGTGCATCTAAATTATTTCTCTGAGAATCTTGCTCAATTCTCTTAGGGTGGCCTTCAGGATACAAAGGTTCCTGAGTCATTCTACCACCTCTAGTCATAACTCTAACAGCATTATCATTATTTTTACTATTCAATTCATTGAGAAAATCATTTTGAGCTTTAAGTACTTGTTCTACTTGAGTGGTAACCATAGAAGCATGTTTAGTAATAGGTTTAAGTTCACTTTTAACATTAGCCATATAATCACCCAAGTGTCCAAGCATATTTGAATTGTATTTTAATTGTCTACCAAAATAAGCATTAAAGTCTTCTTGCTTAGCCATAAATTTATCAAACTCATCTAAGCATGGGCTAGCAAACTTAGTAAACGGGATTACAGCTTTATCATATCTATAGAGAGAATTTACCTTTACTATCTGTGTCGGGTTATCAAGACCATGAGTTTCTTCGATAGGTAAAGGATTTGGATTATATGTTTCTTCAGCAGGCGGTAAATTAAGACCGTGTATTTCTTCAATGGGAGGTAAATGCTTAACATCTTCAGCTTTAATACCCTTTTCTTTCATAGATTTATTTACCTATTGCATATCTTCAGGACTGAGAAATAGAATACCCCTCTTCTTCGGAGTTGGTTTAGGAATAGGCTCAGGAATTGGCTCCGGAGGTGTCCAATTATTTTCATTTGTCAGCATATTATTCAATAGAATTTCAGCTTCATCTGGTGTTCTTTCCCTGAAAACAGAACCATTACAAATATCCAGGTAATCTCTGGAGGCATCGGTTAGTCCATTATAAAAGATATCAAGTATTTCATTTTTCTTAAGAGGATGATCAGGCAAAGCATTAAGTAATTGGAGAAGCCTCCCCCAAGCTTGTGGGAGACTCTCTTCTTCAATTTGCACAAAATTATATATATCCCTTAAAGCAGCTTATTTCTTCTGAGTAGGGAAATATTTGGCAGAGAAGTAATAAATCATATCCTGGGGACTAAGCACACAACCATGATCAAGAGAATTAAACCATATCTTAGCATCACCCTTTAATGAGAACGGAAATATTTTAAGGATATAGAAGTAGCGAGTTCTCTCATCTTTAGTGAACAGGGTAGCTATTTCATTCAATTTAGTAAGATGTGCCACAACAGTTTCAAATTCATAACCATGAAAAGGATCAGATTCAACCAAAGTAATTATATCAGGATCAACAGAGAATTCATAATCCTTATCAGTAGAAAAGATAGGTGAACTAGCCAAAGCAGGGTCAGGTTTCATTCTATCATTTAGGGATTGCTTACTCCATTTAGCTAATAATTTTTTAAGTAAGTTCTATTTTTGCAAGCTAGAATGGCTAAAGAAGCATCTTGATCAAATACATAACCCTTAGGAATAGCAAGTGGTTCTTCATCATCACTTTCATCAGTATCATTAGATTCATTATTTTCAATTTCTCTAGCCCTAGCAAGTTGTTCATCAAGAAAATCACTAAGTGGCATAGTAGTATCAGGCATAGAGGTAGTTTCATCATAAGTATCATGCATAGCAGAAGTGGCATCATCAATAACATGCGACATATCAGAATGAATAGCAGAAGCAGGTGTAGGTGTCGAAAACTTACTCATAACAGAAGGTGAATCAAGTGCAGAGCTAGATGGCAGTTCCTTACCTCCCCTCGTAGTTGAGGGATAGATCTTGGTTTTTGGATCTCTCAAGTTCTTCATAATGATAAGCAGATATATATCCCAAGTGACTCAAAGAATAGAGCTATGCTCCCTGGCAACGGCGCCAGAAAATAGTCTTGATAACCCACAAGTATAGGGGATCGCAACAGTTTTCCAGGGTAGAGTATTCAACCCAAATTTATTGATTCGACACAAGGGGAGCCAAAGAATATTCTCAAGTATTAGCAGCTGAGTTTTCAATTCAACCACACCTGGAAACTTAATATCTGCAGCAAAGTGTTTAGTAGCAAAGTAATATGATAGTGGTGATAACGGTAGCAAAAAGGTAACCGTAGTAAAAGCAATGTTTTTGGTATTTTGTAGTGATGATAGCAATAGCAACGGAAAAGTAAATAAGCGAAGCACAATATATGGAAAGCTCGTAGGCAATGGATCGATGATGGAGAATTATGCTGGATGCGGTTCATCATGTAACAGTCATAACCTAGGGTGACACAGAACTAGCTCCAGTTCATTGATATAATGTAGGCATGTATTCCGAACATAGTCATACGTGCTTATGGAAAAGAACTTGCATGACATCTTTTGTCCTACCCTCCCGTGGCAACGGGGTCCTTAGGAAAACTAAGGGATATTAAGGCCTCCTTTTAATAGAGAACCGGAACAAAGCATTAACACATAGTGAATACATGAACTCCTCAAACTACGGTCATCACCGGTAAGTATCCCGATTATTGTCACTTCGGGGTTAACGGATCATAACACATAATAGGTGACTATAGACTTGAAAGATAGGATCAAGACCACTCATATATTGATGAAAACATAATAGGTTCAGATCTGAAATCATGGCACTCGGGCCCTAGTGACAAGCATTAAGCATAGCAAAGTCATAGCAACATCAATCTAAGAACATAGTGGACACTAGGGATCAAACCCTAACAAAACTAACTCGATTACATGATAGATCCCATCCAACCCATCACCATCCAGCAAGCCTACGATGGAATTACTCACGCATGGCGGTGAGCATCATGAAATTGGTGATGGAGGATGGTTGATGATGGCGATGGCGACGGATTCCCCTCTCCGGAGCCCCGAACGGGCTCCAGATCATCCCTCCTGAGAGGTTTTAGGGCTTGGCGGTGGCTCTGTATCATAAAACGAGATGATTTCTTCTCCCTGATTTTTTTCTCATGGAAACTCAATATATGGAGGTGGAGTTAGAGTCGGAGAGGCAACAGGGGGCCCACAAGGTAGGGGGCGCGCCCCCACCCTCGTGGCAAGGTGGTGGGCCCCCTGGCCTTCATCTTTGGCAGGTATTTTTCTTATTTTCTGAAAAGTGTCTCCGTGAAGTTTCAGGTCATTCTGAGAACGTTTGCTCCTGCACATAAATAACACCATGGTAGTTCTGCTGAAAACAGCGTTAGTTCGGGTTAGTTCCATTCAAATCATGCAAGTTAGAGTCCAAAACAAGGGCAGAAGTGTTTGGAAAAGTAGATACGTTGGAGACGTATCACCTGCCGCAAAAGAAGAAGCAAGTTAGAAAAAGAACGACAAGGAAGAAAGGCCGGATCTCGACCCGGCGAACAACAAGAAAAAAGCACTTACTGGAGAAGGTCTCTTCCAGGTGCTGCGCTTCAAGCAACATACCGCGCCGCTCCCGTTCGATGGCGCGATCGCGCTCCTTGAGCGCCTTCTCTAGATCGGCCGCCATGGCAAGGGCCACCTTAAGCTCGGCGCCCTTGTCCTCGGCCGCCTCGCGGCGACAGGCCTTGTCTTGACGAGCCCCCTCAGCAGTGGCAACCTGCTCCCACAGGCGGTCCACCTCGGCCTAGAGCCGGCCCTTGTTGTTGGCCAGCTGGCCGCGCTACTGGTCCGCCTCCACCAGGGCCCACTACGCCTCTGCCGCCTTGGCGGCCTCCGCCTTGAGGAGCTCCACCTAGGCCTCGAGGCTGCTCTTCTGACCGCCAGCTGCTCATGCAGCCGGCTGGCCTCGTCGAGAGACCGCCGAGCCGTGGCCGCTTCCGCCCTTGCCTGCGCCGCCTCAATGCCAAGACGGCCGGTGTCGGCGACGAGCCGGTCGTAGTGATGACTAGCCCGGAGCAGACGAGTCCTCCAGGACAGCACCTCGGCTGTGAAGAAGAAGGACTCGGCAGAAGAAGAGATAAAACCAAGACTTCAGATTTGGCCCAACTACTACATAGTTGGCCCGAATCTCGGGGGCTACACCCAGTGGGTGCGCTAGTGCGCCCTCACTAGAAAAAAGCACAAGAAGTACCTGCGGCGATGCGGAGCTCCTCCTCCTTGGCGGCGAGCTGCTCCTTGAGCTCCCGGTGCTTGCCCAGGAGACGATTGAAGGCGGCGACCCGAAAAGCGTCAAGATGCTGAAAGAAGCAGAAGTCGGAACAAGGCCAACACTCCAAAGATTCGACCCAACTACTGCGTAGTTGGCCCGAACCTCGGGGGCAACACCAAGTGGGTGCGCTGGCGCGCCCCCACAAAGAAGAAATTACAAGAAAGCTTACCAAAACAGCGCGCTCGAGGTCGCGCGTCCGCTCCACCTCGGCCTCGAGCCATTCCGTCCGGCCTCGCAGGCGGCGGCTGACGGCGTGCATCGCCGCCTCCTCCTGGGTCTGGGGCCTGAAGACAACGGCACTCCCGCTCCACGCCGGCTGCGGCACGGCAGCTCGGCGCCCTCGCTGGCCGCTTGCGACGCGGCCAGCACCTCCTCCGACGCCCCTCCCAGCACCGACGACGACCCGGACGCCGGCACGCCCTGTGTCGCCATCTCTAACCCGGACGCTGGGATGCCCTGCATCACCGGCTCCGGCCTAGCTGCCGGGGTGGCCTCCGGCACCATCGCCCGCGGCGTCTCCTTCGGAACGACGCCACCTCCACCACCATCGGTCCCCGCCCGCTCGACCACGTTGGCCCACGGCGGGGAGTCGTCCGCCACTTCCATGACCGCCCGGTCGGGGGTCACCATCGCAGCCCGGCCTCCACGGCTGTGCTCCCTCACCTGCGATGGCTCAATGACCGTTGCCGCCACCACCGTGCCCTCCGGCATCTCGCGCCAGGCCGGCTCCGCGTCGGTCGAAGCGCGGACCGACGTCGCCTTCAGCTCCGCCTCGGCCCGGTTCCTGTCCCGCCAGGCTACGGCTTCGGCGTTGTTTGGATCCAGGCCGTGGTCTGAGTCAGCCTGTTCCTCCACCTCGGCCTGGTCGGCGAGGTCAGATCGGCTCCTGCGGAACTCGGCCCCTTCTTCGGCCGCGGCTTCCGCCGCCGTCCTCGCCAGCGTGATTGGTGACCTGAAGAAGAAGATGGAATAAGAAGAAAAGAAACAAGACTAACTCAAGAAAAGAAAAGCCAAGCGCAAACAAGAGATGAGGCTTACCCTGCCAAGACCGGGACCGGGGTTGGCCCCCCGTGCCCGCTATCGCGCTTCCTCTTGGTCGGCCTCCCGGCCCCGGCTGGGTCCGCCGCGCGCTTCGGGGCCTGGGGCCACAGCATGACGCTATCTTTCCCATGTGGGTGGCTCGGCGCCGCGCATGCGAGGATCCGGCTCCACCCGCGTTGCCGCCTCCCCCGCCCAATGCCGCTACACCAACAACTGGAGTCAACATTGACCGTTCCGAGCCGTGATCAGCAGTTCAAGACACATGAGACTTACCCGTACGACGCCCAGCGCCGGCGTCGGACTCGGCCTCCTCCTCCCCGCCTCGAGCCATGGGCTCCTCTGGCGCCACCGGCGCCACCTGCGACGAGGCCCAGGCATAAGGATGCCAAATCGTGTTCAGAAGTACCACCCGCGTCGCGTCAGGATGGACGATAAGGTCCACGGCGGCAAAATAAGAAGACCAGACGCTCACCTGCGGCGCCGGGTTCAACCGGCTGTACGGCGCCTTGCCGAACTCCCAGTCCTCCCCAAGGTTGGCCTTGGAGATATCGTTCACTCCGCGCGCGACCTGCGCCGCGAATAGCCGCGTCGACCCCATGCGGTTAGGGTCTTGAAGGCCGACCATCTCGCCGATGAGGCAGGAGCGCCCCTGAAGCGGAAGAACCCGGCACTTGATCAACGCGGCGAGGAGGTCGGTGCTGGTGAGCCCCTCCTGCGTCCTCATCACTGTCACCCGTTCGCAGAGATTGATGATCTCCTGCGACAGGCACCGGGGCGGGTAGCCCCAGTTCGTCTTCGCCCGTGGCCGTGCGATGGCGAAGGCCGGAAGATTGATGTGGTCAGTGCCAAGGTTGCACACGTAGAAGAAGGAGTTCTGCCACTTCTTGGCAGAATCCTCCAGTGGGATCTTAGGGAAGTCCTCCCCCGACCGCTTCGAGATGACGGGGCGCCGCAGTCGGCGAACTCCCCGGCCGACGGGCCCTGCTGCTTGAAGGAGAAGAAGTGCGCCGAGAGGTCGATCGTAGGCTCGACCCCCCAGGTACCCCTCACAGAGGGTGATGAATCCGGAGAGCTGGACGATGGCGCCGGCGCCAAGATGATGTGGCTGGAGCCCGAAGAACTCCAAGAACGCAAGGAAGAAGGTGCTCACCAGCAGCCCGAATCCGCGCTCAAAATGTATGAGGAAGACCACGCGCTCCTGCCCCTTGGGCTGAGGCCTCTGATCGCCCCACGATAGGCGGATGCTGACGTCCATCTCCTGCGGCAGGCGCCACGACGCCCGGAGGCGGGTGATGTCCTCGGAGGTGACGTACGAGCCCATCCAGGAGCCCGATGGCAGTGACATGATCAAAGGAAGAAGGAAAACGGACGGAGAAGGAGTTCTGCTCGAGCAGCGGGCGCCGCAGTGCGTCGGTTGCAAGAGGCAGAGTGAGAGCAGGGGGACAGGCGGGCGCGAGCGAGAATGAAGTTCACCGCCCCCTTTGCCCCCCAATTTATAACCCTCGGTTTGAACATGGGGAGGTGGGATCGTCTGCACGCACCCGTTCCACTATCCCACAATAAGTGTGCACGTACACGCGCAGTAACTGCCCGAGGAAGAGCAACTGGCCCCCGGATGCCGCAATAAATCCGCGCACTTGGGCCGAGGGCGCGCGGCAGTGGACCCCAGCCCGTCGCCCGGTCCCGTCACGTGCGTGGTTTGTCAGGCCCCTCCGGCTTCCGAGCACCACCTGGCGACTGCACGAAACCCAAGGGATTGCCCCAAGATTCGGCGAACTTCTCGGTCCCCGCCGTGTTCGGGATGCCGCAATCCGGTTTCCGAGAAACCCGGCACACAATGGGTGTTGCCGGACCCGGCGCTCGCAGAATCTACCTTGCGAAAGGGGAAACTGCGAAGGCCCACTCATCCAAAGACGGCGGACCTTCACAGCTTCGGGGACTACTGTCAGGGGATGGACCCCGGGCAGGCAACGGAACCCGGATCTTCTTAAAAAAACAACGGGGTCAGCACTGCCCCTCAATACCGGCACGCGCTTGGCCGGATCGCCCGACCCGACCAAGCCCCGCAAGCCGGCCAGACTAGCCGACCCGGCAAGACACGTCGACTCGGCCTCAACAACTAGCGCAAGACAGCCGAACCCAGCACGACCAAAGCTTCCTCGACAAGACAGCACCACCCGTGGCGTGCTACACAATCCAACCGTGGGTCAGCACCCGTCTCATCCAGGCCGTGCGATGGGACAAGGCTTCAATCAATGATGACCGAGGCGACAGTGCCCCGCCCATGCCTCTGGTTAGCTGGTACATAGCAACAGTGCTCCTCACCTACCCGCTGACCAAGGCCGGCATGGCTACAGTGCCCCCTACCCCGCCACTGACAACACCAAGCGGAGACTTGACGGAGAGCACTATACACGACTCGACTCGGCCACGCCCTGACGATTGACAAGGCAGCGCACAGTCCCCCTAGGCACGCGGGGCCCGCACCTAGGGGAACCCGGTGAACCACAAGCCCTCAGCGGGACCCAGGTCGGGTCCCCGGACGCCGCCACTATGGACCCACCAACTTGCAACATTACCATTGTACCCCTGGGGGGTTGACCTATAAAACCCCCCATGAGCCCTCATGCAGAGAGAGAGAGAGAGGAGAGATATAGACACACCAGAAAACTCATTCCATCACACTCGCCAAGTTAGTAACACCCAAGGAGAGGGAACTTCCTAAGCCTTGGCCAGTTTCCTTCCTCTTCCGTACAGCTCCAGGAGCGACATTGTACTATCGATCATCCAACAACACTCAGCAGGACTAGGGGTGTTATCTCTCCGGAGAGACCTGAACCTGGGTATGTCCGGCATCCCGCGCCCGCTCATGCCAACCTCGCCTCTGGAGCCCACCAGCGCCCTCGAGCCTCCTCCTCTCTTTAGCCATCCCTTGGCATCTGTCGTGCGCCCACCAAGACACTTTCCTTAACGGAAATTGGAATATAATATTTCCTTCCTTCATATCAATAATTGCACCAATCGTTCTAAGGAAAGGTCTACCAAGAATAATAGGACATGAAGGATTGCAATCTATGTCAAGAACAATAAAATCTATGGGCACATAATTCCTATTTGCAACAATAAGAACATCATTAATTCTTCCCATAGGTTTCTTAATAGTGGAATCCGCAAGGTGCAAGTTTAGAGAGCAATCATCAAAATCATGGAAACCTAACAAACCACACAAAGTCTTTGGAATAGTGGAAACACTAGCACCCAAATCACATAAAGCATAGAACTCATGTTCTTTAATCTTAATTTTAATAGTTGGTTCCCACTCATCATAAAGTTTTCTAGGGATAGAAACTTCCAATTCAAGTTTTTCTTCATAAGATTGCATCAAGGCATCAACGATATGGTTAGTGAACGCATTATTTTGACTATAAGCATGAGGAGAATTTAGCACGGATTACAACAAGGAAATACAATCAGTCAAAGAGCAATTTTCATAATTAAATTCCTTGAAATCCAAAATAGTGGGTTTAGCAACATCTAGGGTTTTAATTTCTTCGATCCCACTTTTATCATTTTTAGCATCAAGATCTAAAAACTCCGAATTCTTGGAACGTCTTCTAGGTAAAGGTGAATCATATTCAGTCCCATCATTATTAAGATTCATATTGCAAAACAAAGATTTAATAGGGGACACATCAATAACTTTTAGATCTTCATCTTTATTTTTATAGGAACTAGAAGAACACGCTCTTATAAAGGCATCTTTCTTAGCACGCATCCTAGTGGTTCTTTCTTTGCACTCATCAATGGAAATTCTCATGGATTTGAGAGAGTCATTGATATCATGCTTAGGTGGAATAGATCTAAGTTTCAAAGAATCAACATCAAGAGAAATTCTATCAACGTTCCTAGCCAACTCATCAATCGTAAGCAATTTTTCTTCAATCAAAGCATTGAAATTCTTTTACGAAGTAATAAATTCTTTAATATTAGATTCAAAATCAGAGGGAATCTTATTATAATTTCCATAAGAATTATTGTAGGAATTACCATAATTATTAGAGGGATTACTAGGATAAGGCCTAGGATTAAAATTTCCTCTATACGCGTTGTTACCAAAGTTGTTCCTACCAACAAAATTCACATCCATAAATTCATTATTATTCTCAATCAAAGTAGACAAGGGCATATCATTAGGATCAGAAGAAACATTCTTACTAGCAAATAATTTCATAAGTTCATCCATCTTTCCACTCAAAACATTAATTTCTTATATCGCATGCACCTTTTTATTAGTAGATCTTTCAGTATGCCATTGAGAATAATTAACCATAATACTATCTAGGAGTTTAGTAGCTTCTCCTAAAGCTCAACAAAAGAAACTAAGTGGGTGTGCATCCAACTTGCTTGCTCATGAAGACCTAGGGCATTTTGAGGAAGCCCATCATTGGAATATACAAGCCAAGTTCTATAATGAAAAATTCCCACTAGTATATGAAAGGGATAACATAGGAGACTCTCTATCATGAATATCATGGTGCTAATTTGAAGCACAAGTGTGGTAAAAGGATAGTAACATTGTCCCTTGTCTCTTTTTCTCTCATTTTTTTATTTGGGCCTTTTATCTTTTTTATGGCCTCTTTTTTTCGTCCAGAGTCTCATCCCGACTTGTGGGGGAATCATAGTCTCCATCATCCTTTCCTCACTGGGACAATGCTCTAATAATGATGATCGTCACACTTTTATTTTCTTACAACTCACTCGATACTTAGAACAAAATATGACTCTATATGAATGCCTCCGGCGGTGTACCGGGATATGCAATGAATCAACAGTGACATGTATGAAAGAATTATGAATGGTGGCTTGGCCACAAATACGATGTCAACTACATGATCATGCTAAGCAATATGACAATGATGGAGTGTGTCATAATAAACGGAACGGTGGAAAGTAGCATGGCAATATATCTCGGAATGGCTATGGAAATGCCATAATATGTAGGTATGGTGGCTGTTTTGAGGAAGGTATATGGTGGGTGTATGATACCGGCGAAAGGTGCGTGGTATTAGAGAGGCTAGCAATGGTGGAAGGAAGAAAAGTGCGTATAATCCATGGACTCAACATTAGTCATAAAGAACTCATATACTTATTGCGAAAATCTACAAGTTATCAAAGCAAAGTATTACGCGCATGCTCCTAGGGGGATAGATTGGTAGGAAAAGACCATCGCTCGTCCCCGACTGCCACTCATAAGGAAGACAATTAAAAAATAAATCATGCTCCGACTTCATCACATAACGGTTCACCATACGTGCATGCTACGGGAATCACAAACCTTAACACAAGTATTTCTCAAATTCACAACTAGTCAACTAGCATAACTTTAATATCACCATCTTCATATCTCAAAACAATTATCAAGCATCAAACTTCTCATAGCATTCAACACACTCATAAGAAAGTTTTTTTTATTCATGAATACCAAGCATATTAGGATTATTTAAGAAAATTACCATGCTATTTAAGACTCCCAAAATAATCTAAGTGAAGCATGAGAGATCAATAGTTTCTATAAAACAAAACCACCACCGTGCTCTAAAAGATATATGTGAAGTACTAGAGCAAAACTATATAACTCAAATGATATAAGCGAAGCACATAGAGTATTCTAGCAAATTCCAAATCATGTATGGCTCTCTCAAAAGGTGTTTACAGCAAGGATGATTGTGATAAACTAAAAATCAAATACTCAAATCATACAAGACGCTCCAAGCAAAACACATATCATGTGGTGAATAAAAATATAGCTCCAAGTGAAGTTACCGATAGAAGTAGACGAAAAGAGGGGATGCCTTCCGGGGCATCCCCGAGCTTCGGCTTTTAGGTGTCCTTAGATTATCTTGGGGGTGCCATGGGCATCCCCAAGCTTAGGTTCTTGCCACTCCTTGTTCCATAATCCATCAAATCTTTACCCAAAACTTGAAAACTTCACAACACAAAACTTAGAGTAGAAAATCTCGTGAGCTCCGTTAGCAAAAGAAAACAAAAGACCACTTCAAGGTACTGTAATGAACTCATTCTTTATTTATATTGGTGTTAAACCTACTTTATTCCAACTTCTCTATGGTTTATGAACTATTTTACTAGCCATAGATTCATCAAAATAAGCAAACAACACACAAAAACAGAATCTGTCAGAAACAGAACAGTCTGTAGTAATCTGTAGCTAGCGCAAGATCTGGAACTCCAAAAATTCTAAAATAAATTTCTGGACGTGAGGAATTTATATATTAATCATCTTCAAAAATAATTAACTAAATAGCGCTTTCTAAATAAAAATGGCAGCAGTTCTCGTGAGCGCTAAAGTTTCTGTTTTTTACAGAAAAATTAACAAGACTTTCCCCAAGTCTTCCCAACGGTTCTACTAGGCACAAACACTAAATAAACACAAAAAACAACCTAAACAGATGCTAGATAAATTATTTATTACTAAACAGGAGCAAAAATCAAGGAATAAAAACAAAATTGGGTTGCCTCCCAACAAGCGCTATCGTTTAACGCCCCTAGCTAGGCATAAAAAGCAAGGATGGATCTAGGTATTGCCATCTTTGGTAGGTAATCCATAAGTGGATCTCATAATATATTCATAAGGTAATTTAATTTTATTTCTAGGAAAGTGTTACATGCCTTTCCTTAACGGAAATTGGAATCTAATATTTCCTTCCTTCATATCAATAATTGCACCAATCGTTCTAAGGAAAGGTCTACCAAGAATAATAGGACATGAAGGATTGCAATCTATGTCAAGAACAATAAAATCTATGGGCACATAGTTCCTATTTGCAACAATAAGAACATCATTAATTCTTCCCATAGGTTTCTTAATAGTGGAATCCGCAAGGTGCAAGTTTAGAGAGAAATCATCAAAATCACGGAAACCTAACAAATCACACAAAGTCTTTGGAATCGTGGAAACACTAGCACCAAAATCACATAAAGCATAGAACTCATGTTATTTAATCTTAATTTTAATAGTTGGTTCCCACCCATCATAAAGTTTTCTAGGGATAGAAACTTCCAATTCAAGTTTTTCTTCATAAGATTGCATCAAGGCATCAACGATATGTTTGGTGAACGCTTTATTTTGACTATAAGCGTGAGGAGAATTTAGCACGGATTGCAACAAGGAAATACAATCAATCAAAGAGAAATTTTCATAATTAAATTCCTTGAAATCCAAAATAATGGGATTAGCAACATCTAGGGTTTTAATTTCTTCGATCAAACTTTTATCAATTTTAGCATCAAGATCTAAAAACTCTGAATTCTTGAAATGTCCTATAGGTAAAGGTGGATCATATTCAGTCCCATCATTATTAAGATTCATTTTGCAAAACAAAGATTTAATAGGGGACAGATCAATAACTTTTAGATCTTCATATTTATTTTCATAGGAACTAGAAGAACACGCTCTTATTAAGGCATCTTTCTTAGCACGCATCCTAGCGGTTCTTTCTTTGCACTCATCAATGGAAATTTTCATGGCTTTGAGAGATTCATTGATATCATGCTTAGGTGGAATAGATATAAGTTTCAAAGAATCAACATCAAGAGAAATTCTATCAACGTTCCTAGCCAACTCATCAATCTTAAGCAATTTTTCTTCAACCAAAGCATTGAAATTCTTTTCCGAAGTAATAAATTCTCTAATATTAGATTCAAAATCAGAGGGAATCTTATTATAATTTCCATAAGAATTGTTGTAGGAATTACCATAATTATTCGGGGGATTACTAGGATAAGGCCTAGGATTAAAATTTCCTCTATACGCGTTGTTACCAAAATTGTTCCTACCAACAAAATGCACATCCATAAATTCATTATTATTCTCAATCAAAGTAGACAAGGGCATATCATTAGGATCAGAAGAAACATTCTCACTAGCAAATAATTTCATAAGTTCATCCATCTTTCCACTCAAAACATTAATTTCTTCTATCGCATGCACCTTTTTATTAGTAGATCTTTCAGTATGCCATTGAGAATAATTAACCATAATACTATCTAGGAGTTTAGTAGCTTCTCCTAAAGCTCAACAAAAGAAACTAAGTGGGTGTGCATCCAACTTGCTTGCTCATGAAGACCTAGGGCATTTTGAGGAAGCCCATCATTGGAATATACAAGCCAAGTTCTATAATGAAAAATTCCCACTAGTATATGAAAGTGATAACATAGGAGACTCTCTATCATGAATATCATGGTGCTAATTTGAAGCACAAGTGTGGTAAAAGGATAGTAACATTGTCCCTTGTCTCTTTTTCTCTCATTTTTTTTATTTGGGCCTTTTCTCTTTTTTTATGGCCTCTTTTTTTCGTCCGGAGTCTCATCCCGACTTGTGGGGGAATCATAGTCTCCATCATCCTTTGCTCACTGGGACAATGCTCTAATAATGATGATCATCACACTTTTATTTTCTTACAACTCAACAATTACAACTCGATACTTAGAACAAAATATGACTCTATATGAATGCCTCCGGCGGTGTACCGGGATATGCAATGAATCAACAGTGACATGTATGAAAGAATTATGAATGGTGGCTTGGCCACAAATACGATGTCAACTACATGATCATGCTAAGCAATATGACAATGATGGAGTGTGTCATAATAAACGGAATGGTGGAAAGTAGCATGGCAATATATCTCGGAATGGCTATGGAAATGCCATAATATGTAGGTATGGTGGCTGTTTTGAGGAAGGTATATGGTGGGTGTATGATACCGGCAAAAGGTGCGTGGTATTAGAGAGGCTAGCAATGGTGGAAGGAAGAAAAGTGCGTATAATCCGTGGACTCAACATTAGTCATAAAGAACTCATATACTTATTGCGAAAATCTAAAAGTTATCAAAGCAAAGTATTACGCGCATGCTCCTAGGGGGATAGATTGGTAGGAAAAGACCATCGCTCGTCCCCGACTGCCACTCATAAGGAAGACAATTAAAAAAATAAATCATGCTCCGACTTCATCACATAACGGTTCACCATACGTGCATGCTACGGGAATCACAAACCTTAACACAAGTATTTCTCAAATTCACAACTACTCAACTAGCATAACTTTAACATCACCATCTTCATATCTCAAAACAATTATCAAGCATCAAACTTCTCATAGCATTCAACACACTCATAAGAAAGTTTTTTTATTCTTGAATACCAAGCATATTAGGATTATTTAAGCAAATTACCATGCTATTTAAGACTCCCAAAATAATCTAAGTGAAGCATGAGATATCAATAGTTTCTATAAAACAAATCCACCACCGTGCTCTAAAAGATATAAGTGAAGTACTAGAGCAAAACTGTATAACTCAAATGATATAAGCGAAGCACATAGAGTATTCTAACAAATTCCAAATCATGTATGGCTCTCTTAAAAGGTGTGTACATCAAGTATGATTGTGATAAACTAAAAATCAAATACTCAAATCATACAAGACGCTCCAAGCAAACACATATCATGTGGTGAATAAAAATATAGCTCCAAGTGAAGTTACCGATAGAAGTAGACGAAAAGAGGGGATGCCTTCCGGGGCATCCCCAAGCTTTGGCTTTTAGGTGTCCTTAGATTATCTTGGGGGTGCCATGGGAATCCCCAAGCTTAGGCTCTTTCCACTCCTTGTTCCATAATCCATCAAATCTTTACCCAAAACTTGAAAACTTCACAACACAAAACTTAAAGTAGAAAATCTCGTGAGCTCCGTTAGCGAAAGAAAACAAAAGACCACTTCAAGGTACTGTAATGAACTCATTATTTATTTATATTGGTGTTAAACCTACTGTATTCCAACTTCTCTATGGTTTATGAACTATTTTACTAGCCATAGATTCATCAAAATAAGCAAACAACACACAAAAACAGAATCTGTCAAAAGCAGAACAGTCTGTAGTAATCTGTAGCTAGGGCAAGATCTGGAACCTCAAAAATACTAAAATAAATTTATGGACGTGATGAATTTATATATTAATCATCTGAAAAAACAATTAACTAAATAGCGTTTTCTAAATAAAAATGGCAGCAGTTCTCGTGAGCGCTAAAGTTTCTGTTTTTTACAGCAAAATTTACAAGACTTTCCCCAAGTCTTCCCAACGGTTCTACTTGGCACAAACACTAAATAAACACAAAAAACAACCTAAACAGATGCTAGATAAATTATTTATTACTAAACAGGAGCAAAAATCAAGGAATAAAAACAAAATTGGGTTGCCTCCCAACAAGCGCTATCGTTTAACGCCCCTAGCTAGGCATAAAAAGCAAGGATAGATCTAGGTATTGCCATCTTTGGTAGGTAATCCATAAGTGGATCTCATAATATATTCATAAGGTAATTTAATTTTCTTTCTAGGAAAGTGTTACATGCGTTTCCTTAATGGAAATTGGAATCTAATATTTCCTTCCTTCATATCAATAATTGCACCAATCGTTCTAAGGAAAGGTCTACCAAGAATAATAGGACATGAAGGATTGCAATCTATGTCAAGAACAATAAAATCTATGGGCACATAATTCCTATTTGCAACAATAAGAACATCATTAATTCTTCCCATAGGTTTCTTAATAGTGGAATCCGCAAGGTGCAAGTTCAGAGAGCAATCATCAAAATCACGGAAACCAAACAAATCACACAAAGTCTTTGGAATCGTGGAAACACTAGCACCAAAATCACATAAAGCATAGAACTCATGTTCTTTAATCTTAATTTTAATAGTTGGTTCCCACCCATCATAAAGTTTTCTAGGGATAGAAACTTCCAATTCAAGTTTTTCTTCATAAGATTGCATCAAGGCATCAACGATATGTTTGGTGAACGCTTTATTTTGACTATAAGCGTGAGGAGAATTTAGCACGGATTGCAACAAGGAAATACAATCAATCAAAGAGAAATTTTCATAATTAAATTCCTTGAAATCCAAAATAATGGGATTAGCAACATCTACGGTTTTAATTTCTTTGATCCCACTTTTATCAATTTTAGCATCAAGATCTAAAAACTCCGAATTCTTGAAACGTCTTCTAGGTAAAGGTGGATCATATTCAGTCCCATCATTATTAAGATTCATATTGCAAACCAAAGATTTAATAGGGGACATATCAATAACTTTTAGATCTTCATATTTATTTTCATAGGAACTAGAAGAACATGCTCTTATAAAGGCATCTTTCTTAGCACGCATCCTAGCGGTTCTTTCTTTTTACTCATCAATGGAATTTCTCATGGCTTTGAGAGACTCATTAATATCATGCTTAGGTGGAATAGATCTAAGTATCAAAGAATCAACATCAAGAGAAATTCTATCAACGTTCCTAGCCAACTCATCAATCTTAAGCAATTTTTCTTCAATCAAAGCATTGAAATTCTTTTCCGAAGTAATAAATTCTTTAATATTAGACTCAAAATCAGAGGGCATCTTATTATAATTTCCATAAGAATTGTTGTAGGAATTACCATAATTATTCGGGGGATTACTAGGATAAGGCCTAGGATTAAAATTTCCTCTATACGCGTTGTTACCAAAATTGTTCCTACCAACAAAGTCCACATCCATAAATTCATTATTATTCTCAATCAAAGTAGACAAGCGCATATCATTAGGATCACAAGAAACATTCTTACTAGCAAATAATTTCATAAGTTCATCCATCTTTCCACTCAAAACATTAATTTCTTCTATCGCATGCACCTTTTTATTAGTAGATCTTTCAGTATGCCATTGAGAATAATTAACCATAATATTATCTAGGATTTTAGTAGCTTCTCCTAAAGTGATTTCCATAAAAGTGTGTCGGGGAAACTGATCCACGAACATCTATGGGGCCGGCGGACCGAGCCCCTTTCGGTTCGGCGGGGGGCGGAGATCACACGAAGAGCAGATCGAGGTGAAGCACACGAGCAGTTTACCCAGCTTTGGAGCTCTCCGGAGAGATAACACTCCTACTGCTGCTTGTTTGATTATCTTGTGTTCTTGCTCCAGAGAGAGAGCGTAGTGTTTTTCTGGATTCCAAACCAGTCGAACCCCCCCTACGTTGCGCATGGGCCTCCTTTTATACGCTAAAGGGGTCACCGACAGGTGGCAACGCAGAGAAGGGTACAAATGTAAAAAGTGAGGTGGTTGGTACAGTTACTTGTACAGTGCACCCTACCTAACCCTGACGGCAGGGGACAAGGGCATTAAATGCCCGTCTGAGTCGCCCAAACAGTGCAGAAAAGGACCGTTAGGGGCGCCACTGTTCGCCACGATGGCGATCTTGTCAGCTTCGCATGCCACTGCGCACCGCTGGCTGCACAACCTCCCGCCACGCGCGCCTGGAGAGGCCCTCAGAGCGACACGTTGGTGGATGCGTTGGAGCGTGGGCACAGAGTGGCCGCCTGCCGTGGCAAGCGCCTTACCGCTGCTGTTATCTTGTCGGGTCCGGAAGCTTGTCGCTCACCGGGCCTCGAGGTACCTTGGTTGGTCTTCCCGGCAAGCTCCTCTTGCCGGGGCCTTGTTGCCTTGCCGGAGCGTGTGGCGCGTCGCGGCAAGTTCCTTGGAGTGCCTTGGTTGGCCTTCCCGGCAAGCTCCTCTTGCCGGGGCCTTGTCTCCTGAGCTTAAATACTTTGTTCTTGAATGGCTCCAAGGGAACCATGGAGGATCTTGGCGTTCGCCTGACAAGCCTTGCCGCGGGGTGCTGCAACTGCCCGTGCACAAGTTCGGGGTACTAGGGTACCCCTATTCTAGTACACCGACAGGAGCCCCCGGGCCTGGGCCAGACATGGTGCCGAGCGCTGTTGGGCCAGGCCCAAGACAGGGCACGGGCACACGCGGACTGGGCCACGCCGAACCTCGCTCTGTATCCACCGCGCTCTCCCCTAACGGCACGCGTTGAATGCGGCGTCGTGGGAGAGATCGTGGGTGGTTCTTTATTCGGAAGGGCGAAACGTCCGCCCCGTCCCTCTTTATAAGCAGAGGAAACAAGGGCAGTTCGTTCCCCCTCGCTGGTTGCTACTACTCCATCTTCACGAACCTCCGTCGCTCCCCCCCTTCTTCTCGAAGCCGAGTGAGCAGCGCTCCGCCCCCCATTGCCACCAGCATCACCAACGCCGTCGACCTCCCCCACCACCTCCGCCATGGCTCCGAAAGCCGACAAGGGAAAGGGCGTGAAGTCGGCCGAGGCGCAGCGGCTCACGGCGCTGGAGAAGGAGCGGGCGATCTTCTCCCCCCAGCTCGGCGCGAAGGAGCTGAGGGAGTACTTCTACCTCTTTTGGGCGACGGAGACGCGGGCGCATCCGCGCACGAGGGTACTCCCGGCCGCTGCTTCGGAACTGGCTCCAAACGGGTACCCATTCTTCGCGATGTTCTTCTATTGCGGGCTCTGCCCGCCCTTCTCGGAGTTCTTCTGCGATATCATGAACACCTACGGCCTCCGCCTCCTTGATTTCACCCCCAACGCCGTTCTGACCATGGCAGTTTTCGCACATTTGTGCGAAAACTTTGTCGGAGTCCACCCCAATGTTGCCCTTTTCCGCCACTTCTTCATGCCTCGGGTAGAGAGAGGAGAGCCACTTGCCGGAGGGATCGCCTGGATCTTGAGAGTCGGCAAGAAGGAGGCGTACTTGGAGGGTGAGCTCCCCAGCAAGTGGGAGGAGTGGAGAGCGGAGTGGTGCTGGATCGTCGAGGAGAATCTGCAGCCCTTCACCGCCGTGCGCCAAGCTCCAATAGTGCGCGGCAATGACTGTTGCAACGTGGCCCCGGAAGACGAGAGGCTGAAGATCGCCATCACTAGGATCCTTCGCCTCAGGCTTGCCGGGCTCAGTGTAGGCGCTGTAGGCGCAGATTTCCTCCGCCGCCGCATCGCCCCCCTGGAGGAGAGGGGGAGGCCCGCCTGGGAATTCAAGAACTCAGCGGACATCATGAGGCTGCGGTCGGGCCTCAACTACAACTTCACCGTCTTGGAGCTGGATGCAATGCTCCTGGAGTTATTCAAACGCGACGTCGTTCCATTGTGCAATAATTCTTCGCTTGACCGGATCCGCGCCATGATGCCGTTGTGCGATTCACACGGACTCGTTCCAACTTGGCAAGAGCCTGCGGATGACGTCGTGCAAGCGTTCTTCGACAACTTGGAAGAAGTGCCGGTCCGCGCTGACGAGCAGAAGAGCCTCACCCGTGACACCACCGACGAGGAGCTGCAGTGCATCTCCACTAGGGCGGAAGAGGTTGCGGCCGCAGCTGCCGCGGGCGCGTTTGGGTTCACTGTGGAGGAGGCGGAGGCGGCAGAGGCGGCAAACCTCGCCGAGCACGCGGAGTTCATTGGCGAGGAAGAGCCTGCCGGCTCTGAAACTGAGCCGAGTGAGGCCGGCGAGGAAGAGCCCGAGCCTTCAGAGAGCTTGCCGTGGGCGGATCCCCCGGCCCCGCCAAGAAGGCGTCTTCACAGGGCCGCGGACGTAGCGGGGCGGCAGCCGGGTCAACAGCCGCCGAGCCGTGCGACACGCTCTACCGCGGCAAGCAATGTTGCCGCGGGAGCGCCTCACGTAGCAGCGGCAACTGGAGCGGGATCTTCCCGGGCCACCGCCACCACCCCCGCCAAGCGGGTAAGGGATCCTACTCCTCTGCCTCGCCGCACCGGAGGGGAGCCGGACTTCGATCTTTCCGCGCTCAGCTCCGACGAGGAGGAAGAAGAGTAAGTTTCTTTGGTGCTCTTGTAGTTCTTCAATCTTGCTGTTTTTATCTTGTATCTGACTTGCTTCAATCTGGACTCCTTTCTTTTCAGGACGCTGGTCCAGAGAGCGGTGAAGAGGGCCAAGGCCGCGGTGATTGTCATCGAAGATGACCCCACCGTGTCAGCAGGGGGTGGGTCCGAAACCACCTTGACGGACCCGGCAACCACTCCTCAAAGCAGCCCCCAGCACAGCCCCCAGCATAAGTTCATAGTTAGCTTTCTGCTGTCAGGTGCGCATGAGTGCTTTTTTCTTTGTTGATATCTTGCTTGTTGATTTGTGTAGGAGCAGAGCAGCCATATCAGGAGCGCCCGGAAGCTGGTCCCGAAGTGCCATCTGCTTCGACTATGCCGCCAAGGGAGGAGTCCCCGGCAAGGGAGCGCTCTCCGGCAAGGGAGAACTCTCCGGCAAGGGGCAGTTCTCCAGCAAGCGACAGCACCGTCGATCCTGCGGCGGCCGAGACCGCAACTGCAGATCTTGGCACAGGTAATTCACTTGTCCAAAAACTTTCCCTTGGGTTCTTCTTCTTCTGATTTTCTTCTCTTGGATTTTTGATTGATTTTTCTCCCTTCTTCGTTCTTCAGACCCATCTGCTGCTGAGCCAATGGAGACAGAGGGCGCCGGCAAGGAAGGCGTGCATGGCAGCACTGACGACGCCGCCGCCAACGAAGAAGGGGCCAGTGCTGATGAGACCACCGGCGAGGAGGCCGCCAAGGCTGTCGCCGCAGAAGCCGGCAAGGGGTCGGGCGATCGCACTGACGACCCTGAGGCTGCAGGAGTGCCAAGCACTGCGCCGACCGCCAATCCCTCTACCGCTGCTGCGGAGCCGGGCTCCGAGGAGCCCCAGCCCGGCGCCTACTTGAAGGTCGGCGACGATATCTTCATCAAGCTACCCTGGGCGTCGAGCTCCAGGGCGCCGGTCGAGGGGGAAACTTTCGATGAGGAGGTGCTCGCCTCCGCTGGACTGTCGTTGGTCGACGCGCCCAGCAGCAGCAGTGGCGAGCCTGAGGAGGAGCAGCTGCTGCGGAAGCTGCTGTCACTCTACCGCGCACGGCAAGCCAAGGTGGCTTCCCGGGAAGCACTTGTCGCGAAGGCGGGAGTTGATATGGAGAAGCGCGCGGAGGAGCTCCGGGGCCACAATCAAGAAGCTCTCCGGTCCCTGGCACAGGAGCGGGAGCGACTCGCCGAGGAGCGCACGGCCTTCCTTCTCGAGAAGGCCGAAGCTGAGGAGGAACAAAGGCTGGCCGCCGAGAAGCAGTCCGCGCGAGAAGGCGAATTGGTGCAGCGAAAGGCCAACCACGACAGCTACGAGGAGGAGCTCGCCGAGCGCGAGCAAGCACTTGGCGGGGCGCTCAAGGAAGCAAAGGACGCTGCCGCAACCGCAGAGGCCGCCAAGAAAGAGCTGGAGGAGAAGGTGGCGCAGCTGGAGGCCAACATCGGGAAGAGTGGTGAGGAGCTTGCCGCGCTCAAGCGTGAGCGTGAGAAGGATGCTGCCGCCCATGGTGAGCTGCAAGGTCTTCTCGCTGAGAGGGGCAAGGAGCTCAGCGCCGCCAAGGATTCCAATGCAGACCTGGAGTTGAAGCTGGCCACGCTGACGCAGACGCTGGACGAAGCCAAGGAGCGGGAGAAGACCTTGTCGGAGAAGGTCAAGGCTGACAAGGCGCTTCTGGAGAGCATTGTAGTTACCCAGAACTCATTCAGAGATACTGTGGAGCACTGGACCGAGGGTCTGGTGAATATTGCCGCAGTCATCGACGAGGAGCTGGTGCAGCTGGGGATGGAGGACTTTGGGTATCCCTCCGACGAGAATCTCCAACCCGGCGCCAAGCTCAGCCTGTTCTTCAAGGGCGTGGCGACGGCACTCCAGCGGCTCCGGGAGAGGATCCCAAAGCAGCTGGCCGACGAGTCACGCAGAATCGGCGCCGGGGTTCTCCAGAAGGTGCTGATGAAGGTGGCCTTCCGCAATCCAGGCCTCAGCTTCACCAACGTCCTCAAGTCCTTGCAGCCAGACGCCGATCGGGACGCACTCAAGGCCCTTGTCGCACCCATTGTGGACAAGGTGAGCGAGATCAAGAGGGTTGAGGGCGATCCCGTAGACTAGGCCGCCCATTTCTTCTTTTCCCTTGTCGCTGCTAATCATGTTATGAAAACAGTCTGTTAGAGCTGCGACAAGTTATCTTGTAATATAACTTTATTTCTGTTATCAATTGCTATGTTATTTCCTCTACTAGATTCCTTACTTTGTATGTTTTTACCCTACGCTTCTAGGGAACTTGTCGGCGCAGGCACCCGAGCCGCGAGCGCTAAGTGCGGAACGTCAGCAGCCTGCTGGCGGCGCTGCTTCTGACAAGAAACCTTGTCGCGACTAGATGCAGCACACTTAAGTTGTCGAGCGGACTCGAAACAAAGTAAGGGAGCAACTAGCCACGAGTTGGTTCCTCCGCGCACTGGTTTTCCATACAAAGCAGGGTCGTTCGAGGAAGATAACTCAAAAAATTTAAAAACTGATTGCTCAAACTTTGGCAACTTAGCTTTTCTATCGTTTGCTTCCCGGCAAGGCAAAACTTTGCTTGAACGATGCCTGGTCCATACCACAGTCTTCTCCTCCCCCCCCCCCTGGCAAACTTGTGTGCGAGGGAACCTTCTTTTCCTTTGTTGGAAAAAAAGAAAGAAGAGAAAATAATGATATGGAGCCCTTCGGCTCGTTATTGCTTACCGGATGTAGGTGCTGCACAAAGTGTTAGATAACGCATGCAAGAAAGAAACTAATGCATGAAATGGACAAGTTTTGCGGAGCACATGGGCTTTTATTTATGCACGGGATCTGCGCCCGGCTTTGTACAAAGGATTACATGCAACAGCGGCAAGACTTGTGCAAAAGGTGGTTGCCGGAACGGGTTCCGGCAACCGCGCCCTACGGGAAAAACTTACGAAGATGTTCTATGTTCCAGGAATTGCTCACCGGAATGCCATCTTCGGTCTCAAGGTGGATAGCGCCGGGCCTAGTGACTCGTTTCACCCGATAAGGGCCTTCCCACTTCGGCGTCAACTTGTTGGAATTCTTGGTGGACTGATCGCGCCGAAGAACAAGGTCGCCTTCCTCGAAGCTTCTGGCCTTAACTTTGCGGCTATGGTAGCGGCGCAAAGCTTGCTGGTATCGAGCAGCTCGTACAGCAGCCTGAAGACGATCTTCCTCAAGGAGCAGCGCGTCGTCTTGTTGCAGCTGTTCTTGCTCAAGCTCATCATAAGCGAGCACTCGAGGCAATCCGTATACGAGTTCCGTGGGGAGAACTGCCTCTGCTCCATAGACTAGAGCGAAAGGCGTCTGGCCAGTGGCTCGATTTGGCGTCGTTCTGATCGACCAAAGAACCACCGGCAGCTCCTCGATCCAGTTTCTTCCGCACTTGCGCAGCCTGTCGAAAGTTCTGGTCTTGAGCCCGCGCAGCACTTCAGCATTTGCCCTCTCTGCTTGACCGTTGCTTCTCGGATGAGCAACAGAAGCGAAGCAGACCTTGGCGCCAAGGTCTTGGACGTACTGCATGAAGGTGCGGCTCGTGAATTGCATGTCGTTGTCGGTGATGATCCTGTTAGGGATCCCGAAACGGCAAACAATTGACCTGAAGAACTTGACTGCTGACTGTGCTGTCACCTTCCTCACTGGCTGCACTCCGGCCACTTTGTGAACTTGTCGATTGCAACGTACAAGTACTCAAAGCCCCCGACAGCTCGGGGGAAAGGGCCGAGGATATCGAGCCCCCAGACCGAAAATGGCCAGGATAAAGGGATCGTCTGGAGAGCTTGAGTTGGCTGGTGTATCTGTTTGGAGTGGAACTGGCACGCTTCACACTTGGTTACTTGTGTAGTTGCATCCTGGAGGGCTGTCAGCCAAAAGAAACCTTGCCGGAAAGCTTTGCCGGCAAGTGCTCTTGCGCCAATGTGGTGGCCACATATGCCTCCATGTATCTCTGTCAACAGCTTTTGTCCATCTTCCCGGCAAATACACTTCAATTTCACACCGTTGAGTCTTCTTCTGTACAGTATGCTATCGACAAACTAGTACATACTTGACTGCCGGGCTACTTTTTCCGCTTCTTCTTGCTCTTCGGGAAGTTCTCCTGTCTGAAGGAAATGGACAATCTGCTGTGCCCATGCAAGAGTTTGTGGCTCGACAACAAGGACTAAAGGCACATCTGCTGCTGCGGGAACATCCGCTTCTACGGCAAGGACTTGCGGCCCTGCCGGAGCTTGATGTTCCCCGGCAAGCTTGCCGGAGCAAAACTTGTCGGGAGCGTCTGCTTCAACGGAACAAACCATAAGGCTTGCCGGAGCAGACTGCCCCTCAGCATCCTCGGTGTTGATCTTGGGGACTTTCTTGGCGGCGGCTTCGGGGAGCTCTGCCGGAAAGTAGTCACCAGAAACCAACTTCCTCTTCTTGCTTTGTCCAGTTGATGGTGTTACGGATGGTTGAGTCAACTTGAGCACAAAGATCCCTGGTTCCACAGGTAACTTTAGTGCGGCGCACTTTGATAGGCCATCAGCAATGTCATTCTGAGCTCTTGGGATATGCTCCATCTATAGGCCATCAAAGTGCTCTTCTAGCTTCCTCACTTCATCAACATATGCTTCCATCAATGGACTCTGGTAGTTCTTGTTCACTTGGCGGACGACAAGCTGTGAGTCGCCCCTGACAATGAGCTTCTTGATCCCAAGGTCTGCTGCGATTCTGAGACCGGCAAGCAATCCTTCATACTCTGCAGTATTGTTGGTTGCTTGCTCCTTGGGAAAGTGCATCTGGACTACGTACTTGAGGTGCTCTTCGGTGGGCGCGACAAGCAGCACGCCCGCACCGGCGCCTTGCAGCGATAAGGCACCATCAAAGTACATAAGCCACTCTTTGCTTGCCTCTTTGATGGGGATGCTCGTCTCTGGAATTTCTTCATCTGGTGTTGGCGTCTATTCTGCTATGAACTCTGCCAATGCTCTGCTTTGGATAGTTGAAGTGCTCTCAAACTTGAGGCCAAAGCTTGACAGTTCCAGCGCCCACTCGACAATCCTGCCTGTCGCTTCTGGATTTTGCAGTATCCTCTTCAGCGGAAAGCGAGTGACGACTGTGATCTCATGTGCTTGGAAGTAATTGCGCAGCTTTCTCGAGGCCATGAGGAGGCCGAAAAGCAACTTTTGCACACCAGAGTACCTTGATCTAGCCCCCTGTAGAAGGGAACTGACAAAGTAAACTGGACGCTGCACCATTCTCTTCTGCATCTTATCATGCTCCTGCGCAGATCCATCTCTGTCGGGACCAGAGCTTGTCGGCGAAGCCCCCTGCTTGTCGCTGGATGCATCTGCCGTGGTTGCTGGCTCATCATCTGCCTCCGTCTCCGCCACTAACGCAGCACTAACCACTTGATTGGTTGCCGCTATATACAGCAGCAACTTCTCTTGCGGCTTAGGTGCGACAAGTGTTGGAGTGGAGGACAGGTATCTCTTCAAGTCCTGCAGCGCAGCCTCCGCCTCCAGAGTCCATTTTATTGGACCTGCCTTTTTCAAAAATTTGAAAAATGGTAGGGCGCGCTCAGCAGATCTAGAGATAAACCTGCTGAGAGCAGCCACGCAACCGGCAAGCCTTCGTACATCCTTGACGCGCTTTGGTGCTTCGATCTGCTCAATGGCCTTGATCTTGTCGGGATTGGCTTCAATTCCCCGCTGAGACACGAAGAACCCGAGAAGCTTGCCGGAAGGGACTCCAAACACGCACTTCTCGGGGTTAAGCTCGAGGTTGATCTTGCGCAGATTTGCAAATGTCTCGTCTAAATCTTGAATCAGGGTCGCCCTGTTCTTGCTCTTGACCACTATGTCATCCATGTAGGCTTCCACATTTCTGTGCATCCGTGGCTCAAAAGCGTGGTGGACTACCCTTGCGAATGTTGAACCAGCATTCTTCAAACCTAAAGGCATCCGTACGAAACAGTACGTGCCACACGGGGTGATAAATGCGGTTTTCTCTTCATCCTCTTCTGCCATGAAGATCTGATGGTATCCTGAGTATGCATCAAGAAATGAAAGCAAATCACATCCGGCTGTGGAGCCAACAATCTGGTCAATGCGCGGCAAGGGAAATGGGTCTTTGGGACAAGCTTTATTAACATCAGTGAAGTCAATACAAAGCCTCCATTTCCCGTTAGCCTTGCGCACGACAACAGGATTGGCCAACCACGTGGGATGGAGCACTCCTCTGACAAGGCCTGCTGCTTCCAACTTCTTGATTTCTTCTGCGATGAATTCTTGGCGCTCACTGCCTGTTTCCTGACTTTCTGCTTGACGGGCCGCGCATGAGGACAGACGGCAAGGTGGTGCTCAATTACTTTCCTGGGTACACCGGGGATATCAGACGGTTGCCACGCAAACACGTCAACATTCGCCCGCAGGAAAGCAATGAGCGCGCTTTCCTATTTGGGGTCAAGAGTGGCGCTGATGGTGAAGGTACCACCAGTGTCGTCCTCCTTGGCGGACACCTTCTTGGTCTCAGGTGGAGCTATCATTGCCTTCTTACACTTGCCGGTGGAGCTCGATGGTGCGTCCTCGACGGTAGCGCAGCACTCCGAAGAGGTGCGCTTGCTGGAGTGGGCATCAGAGCTCTTGCCGGACTTGGTCTTCTTCTTCCCCCCGGGAGCTTCAGCGGCAAGTGTCTTGCGTTCTGCTGCGGCTGCTGCTTCCTGGTAGATCTTGTCGGCACAGATAAGAGCATCCTTCTTGTCGCCAGGGACAGAGATGACACTTATCGGGCCTGGCATTTTCAGTATGTTGTACGCATAGTGAGAGGCTTCCATGAACTTGGCGAGTGCCGGACGGCCAAGGATTCTATTGTAAGGTAATGGAAAGTCAGCAACATCAAACGTGACCCTCTCAGTCCTGAAGTTCAGCTCGCTGCCAAATGTTACCGGCAACGTGATCTTTCCCTTCGGCTTGCTCCTTCCCGGGTTGATTCCTTGAAATGTACCGGTCTCTTCGAGCTCGCTGTCAGGGATCTGGAGTTTCTGGAGCACCGCGGAGGAGATCAGGTTCAAGCCGGCCCCGCCGTCAACTAGCATCTTAGTGACCTTGAGGTTGCGGATTGTTGGTGACACCAACATCAGCAAGCACCCGACCGCAGTTATGCGATCAGGGTGGTCCTCAATATCAAAGATGATAGGCGTGCTGGACCATTTCAGAGGCTTGCGTGACTCGACGGGTGGTTCTGCTGCATTAACTTCCCGCACCCACTGCTTGAGCTGACGGTGCGAGGTATGCAGAGAAGCACCACCGTCAATGCACATGACCTCTGTGGCTTTTCTGGAACTCCTGCTCATCAGTCTCCTCATCATCCATGTCTTCATTGTCGTCGTCATCTTCATCCTTGTCGTGGCCGCGAGGAGGTCTGTCTCCTTGCCGCTGCTTGGCCTTGCCGCGGCGTCCTCCTCGGCCAGGACGTTTCTTGCTGGATCCCCCAGCACCTTCCTGGGCCTTCTCCTTGTCACGCCGCTCGTATTCAGCTTTCTGTTGCTCAACAAGCTGCTCGACTTTTTTGCAGCTCTGGAGATCATGGCCCTTGGTGTGGTGGATCTTGCAATACTGCTTGTTGGTGCCATCCTGCTTGTCGGCGACCGCCACCTCCGCGGCAACCTCCTTACCGGAGTCACCAACTTTGGCTTTCTTGGCGCCACCACCGTTGCCGGACTGCTCAACAACTAGCACCTCTTTGCCTTTCCTCTTCCTGTTGTTCCGTCGCCGGTTTTTCCTTGCCGGGGCAGCATCTTCACTGTCAGATCCTCTCGCTCCTACATTCTCTCCGGGGAGTCTCCTTCCTTCCTCAGCACGTGCACACTTGTCGGCCAGTGCATATAACTCACTGACGTCCCTGATCTTGCACATCGCCATTTCCTCCCGCATCCTGCGGTTTCGCACGTTCTGATGGAACACGCTGATCACCGCGGCAGGGTGGACGTCTGGGATGTTGTGCTGCACACTGCTGAATCTCGAATGTACTTGCGCAGGGGCTCTCCTTCCTTCTGGGCGAGCAGATGAAGATCACTCTCCTGGCCATGAGGCTTGTGTCCTCCTGTGAAGGCGCCGACAAACTGATGGCACAGATCAGCCCAAGAGGATATGGAGTTGTCCGGCAAGTGCATGAGCCAGGATCTGACGTTGGGCTTGAGCACCAGCGGGAAGTAGTTGGCAAGGATCTTGTCATCCCGTCCCTCGGCAGCCTGCACCACAATGGTGTAGATGCTGAGGAACTCCGATGGATGCGTCTTGCCGTCGTACTTCTCCGGTACGTCTGGCTTGAAGTTCTTCGTGCTGGGCCACTGGACTTGCCGCAGCTCACGAGTGAACGCAGGGCAACCTACCGCGTACGGCAGATCGCCTGGTTCCTCTGGCGCATGCATGTCAACAGAGGGCCCAGCGCGCTTGTCGGATTGACGTCGCGCTTCTCTTCGGCGCTCGATGCGAGTTCGAGTGTCTTCTTGTTGTCGATCATGAAGAACTTGGCGCTGATCGCGACGAGCTCGTGGATCCGACGATGCGGTGGAGTCGCTGTCGAGGTGGATCCGGCGAGTCGGCGGTCTTGGCCTTCGGGGTGGTGATTGCATGGTAGTTGCACCTCCACCCGTTTCGTCGCCACCGGCTCACGCCCGGCAACCCTGCCACGGCGGCGACGCGCTCGGCCGCCATGGAGTGTCGCCGTTGGCGTAGCCGATGAGACTCTGAATGGTGGCCCTCCATTCGTCGATCTTGTCCGACGTCGGAGGGTAATCTAGGAGCAGTTGAGCTCGCGCCAAAGCTTCTGCTGGAGTGGTGGGTGGCAGTGGCGGACGGCGCGAGGAGCGGGACGTGCTCGGACTTCTAAAGATATTAGAAGGAGCAGTATCCCATCCAGGCGACCGTGCCCCGCTCGTGCCAGCACGCTGGCGTGCATGCTGGTCTTGAGCGCCCCGAGATCCACCAGCTTGGTTTTGGCCTATCATGCGTATGGCACTGCGAGTGCCATGACGCTGTTGGTCTTGCGCCTCCTGAGAGTGGCGCGGAATATGTACAGACGCCGAGGTTTATGCAGCCTTGTCCTTGGACCTAGCAGCATCATAAGCTTCCTCGTCGACGTCCATTCTTCCGCCGGCGTCCATTCCACCACCCGTTTGCTCCAACGGTGGCGGAAGTGACGTGGACGGAGCGGCTGCCGCCGAAGTCTTCTTCTTCGGTGGCATGTTGACGAAGGGAATGAAGATCTAGCTCGTGTGAACGCCGGATCAGGTTCACACAATCTCGACGTCCCCTACCTGGCGCACCAAAGATGTCGGGGAAACTAATCCACGAACATCTATGGGGCCGGCAGACCGAGCCCCTTTCGGTTCGGCGGGGGGCGGAGATCACATGAAGAGCAGATCGAGGCGAAGCACACGAGCAGTTTACCCAGCTTCGGAGCTCTCCAGAGAGATAACACTCCTACTGCTGCTTGTTTGATTATCTTGTGTTCTTGCTCCAGAGAGAGAGCGTAGTGTTTTTCTGGGTTCCGAACCAGTCGAACCGCCCCTACGTTGCGCATGGGCCTCCTTTTATACGCTAAAGGGGTCACCGACAGGTGGCAACACAGAGAAGGGTACAAATGTAAAAAGTGAGGTGGTTGGTACAGTTACTTGTACAGTGCACCCTACCTAACCCTGACGGCAGGGGACAAGGGCATTAAATGCCCGTCTGAGTCGCCCAAACAGTGCAGAAAAGGACCGTTAGGGGCGCCACCGTTCGCCACGATGGCGATCTTGTCAGCTTCGCATGCCACTGCGCACCGCTGGCTGCACAGCCTCCCGCCACGCGCGCCTGGAGAGGCCCCCAGAGCGACACGTTGGCGGATGCGCTGGAGCGTGGGCACAGAGTGGCCGCCTGCCGCGGCAAGCGCCTTGCCGCTGCTGTTATCTTGTCGGGTCCGGAAGCTTGTCGCTCACCGGGCCTCGAGGTACCTTGGTTGGTCTTCCCGGCAAGCTCCTCTTGCCGGGGCCTTGTTGCCTTGCCGGAGCGCGTGGCGCGTCGCGGCAAGTTCCTTGGAGTGCCTTGGTTGGCCTTCCCGGCAAGCTCCTCTTGCCGGGGCCTTGTCTCCTGAGCTTAAATACTTTGTTCTTGAATGGCTCCAAGGGAACCACGGAGGATCTTGGCGTTCGCTCGACAAGCCTTGCCGCGGGGTGCTGCAACTGCCCGTGCACAAGTTCGGGGTACTAGGGTACCCCTATTCTAGTACACCGACAAAGTGCCTCCTGTGGCCGAATCTAAAAGATTTCTAGAAGCAAAATTCAATCCGCCATAAAAAAATTGTATAATCATCCACAAATTCAAACCATGAGTAGGATAATTATGTATCATTAATTTCATCCTCTCCCAAGCTTGTGCAACATGTTCATGATCAAGTTGCTTAAAATTCATAATATCGTTTCAAAGGGAGATGATCTTAGCGGGAGGAAAATATTTAGAGATAAAAGCATCTTTGCACTTATTCCATGAATCAATACTATTTTGAGGCAAAGACGAAACCAAGCTTTAGCACGATCTCTAAGTGAAAAAGGAAATAGCTTCAATTTAACAATATCATTATCCACATCTTTCTTCTTTTGTATATCACACAAATCAACGAAGCTATTTAGATGGGTAACGGCATCTTCACTAGGAAGGCCAGAAAACGGATCTTTCATGACAAGATTCAGCAAAGCAGTATTAATTTCACAAGATTCAGCATTGGTAAGAGGAGCAATCAGAGCGCTAATAAAATCATTGTTGTTGGTGTTGGTAAAGTCACACAATTTAGAATTATCTTGAGCCATCATGACAAGCAAGCAATCCAACACACAAGCAAACAAAAAGCAAGTGGGCAAAAAGAGGCAAATAGAGAAAGAGAGGGAGGATAAAGAGAGAGGGCGAATAAAACGGCAAGGGTGAAGTGGGGGAGAGGAAAACAAGAGGCAAATGACAAATAATGAAATGCGGGAGATAAGGATTGTGATGGGTACTTGGTATATTGACTTTTGCGTAGACTCCCCAGCAACGGCGCCAGAAATCCTTCTTGCTACCTCTTGAGCACTGCGTTGGTTTCCCCAAAGAGGAAGGGATGATGCAGCAAAGTAGCGTAAGTATTTCCCTCAGTTTTTGAGAACCAAGGTATCAATCTAGTAGGAGGCTACGCGCGAGTCCCTCGCACCTGCACAAAACAAATAAATCCTCGCAACCAACGCGATAAGGGGTTGTTAATCCCAACACGGCCACTTACGAGAGTGAGATCTGATAGATATGATAAGATAATATTTTTGGTATTTTTATGATAAAGATGCAAAGTAAAATAAAAGCAAAGGAAATTACTAAGTATTGGAAGATTAATATGATGAAGATAGACCCGGGGGCCATAGGTTTCACTAGTGGCTTCTCTCAAGAGCATAGGTATTCTGTGGGTGAACGAATTACTGTTGAGCAATTGACAGAATTGAGCATAGTTATGAGAATATCTAGGTATGATCATGTATATAGGCATCACGTCCGAGACAAGTAGACCGACTCCTGCCTGCATCTACTACTATTACTCCACTCATCGACCGCTATCCAGCATGCATCTAGAGTATTAAGTTAATGAAAACAGAGTAATGCCTTAAGCAAGATGACATGATGTAGAGGGATAAACTCATGCAATATGATGAAAACCCCATCTTGTTATCCTCGGTGGCAACAATACAATACGTGCCTTGGTGCCCCTACTGTCACTGGAAAAGTACACCGCAAGATTGAACCCAAAGCTAAGCACTTATCCCATTGCAAGAAAGATCAATCTAGTAGGCCAAACCAAACTGATAATTCGAAGAGACTTGCAAAGATAACCAATCATACATAAAAGAATTCAGAGAAGATTCACATATTGTTCATAGATAGACTTGATCATAAACCCACAATTCATCGGTTTCAACAAACACACCGCAAAAGAAGATTACATGAATAGATCTCCACAAGAGAGGGGGAGAACATTGTATTGAGATCCAAAAAGAGAGAAGAAGCCATCTAGCTAATAACTATGGACCCGTAGGTCTGAGGTAAACTACTCACACTTCATTGGAGGGGCTATGGTGATGATGTAGAAGCCCTCCGTGATTGATGCCCCCTCTGGCGGAGCTCCGGAACAAGCCCCAAGATGGGATCTTGTGGATACAGAAAGTTGCGGCGGTGGAATTAGGGTTTTTGCTCTTTATCTGATTGTTTGGGGGTACGTAGGTATATATAGGAGGAAGGAGTACGCCGGTGGAGCAACAGGAGGCCCACGAGGGTGGAGGGTGCGCCTGGGGGGTAGGCGCGCCCCCTACCTCGTGGCCTCCTCCTTTGTTTCTTGATATATGGTCCAAGTCTCCTGGGTCTTGTTCGTTGAGAAAATCACGTTCCCAAAGGTTTCATTCCGTTTGGACTCCATTTGATATTCCTTTTCTTCAAATCCCTAAAATAGGCAAAAAAACAATAATTCTGGGCTGGGCCTCCGGTTAATAGGTTAGTCCCAAAAATAATATAAAAGTGGATAATAAAGCCCAATAATGTCCAAAACAATTGATAATATAGCATGGAGCAATCAAAAATTATAGATACGTTGGAGACGTATCACACTCCTCATCCTGGTAAAGCGGCCGTGCCGCCTCATCGTACACCCACTCGCCGCAGGACACATCGCCGCCCGCCCCACCGCGAACGGCAGCGACACCACCGCCACCTTTGTCGAGCGGGAGCCCGTGACCTTCTCCTCCGCGGCGGTGACATGGGGATGGGCCCTAGGGTGGTGGGCGCAGCGGTGGCGGGGTGGTTGGGTGGTCAAGGAAGGGCTGGTGGAGCATGGAGGGGAAGGGGCGACAGGCATGCGGGAGAGAGAATTTTTTTGCATGCATTGCACATGGTGGGCCTAGCCAAAAAAGGAAGAAGAGAAATATTATAGAGGCTGGCAGTGGGCCTTTTGCAGCCAAAAAATAGTGTCGGCGCCCCCAGCTGCCCCTCGATTCCCTGAGTATGCCTTGCGTGCGCCAGTCGTAGTTTTCATCAAATCCGGCAGAAAACGAGCCCATGGGGTGCGGCTGTGATGCTTTTTGATTGTCGGTGCTAAAAAAAGGCTCCTAAGGCCGTCTTGGGGGCTCGGCAGGAGATGTTCTTACCGCTCTAACCCGTGCAGTAAGGAAAAAAGAAAAAGAAAAAGCTGAGCGATCACCTCCCGCCCTCCCGAGTTAAATACTATGAGTTGTTGGTTTAGCTGAATATCGGGGAGGATATTAATCCTAGCGCCTACTCCTAGGTCCTAGCACCCCGTGTTGTAGGTGTCCTAATTAATCTCCAGCTGGAGTTGGAGCAAGTACAACGTTAACATAACCATGCTATAAGGACTAAAATATTATATCTTTCTTAGTTGAAGGAGAAAGAAAGAAGCAGACTACACAAACGATGGGTTGTGCCTGATTTGTAGACGACAAGCTATTGGAGCCATCGATCACTTGGGTTCATGTGGGTTGTAGCCATCGATCATGACATCGTCTGAAAATCGTCTGGCAACTTGTCGTGTGCATAGTAATTTTGCTTTAGTAGCCAGCTACAAAATGAGACCCAAGATAGTTTGTGAGGTTGTAAGAGCATGGTTAATAGTATAGCCAGCTGTTGACTATATGGTCTTGCCACATCATTTATAACCAAGTTTATAGCCGGCATTGCAAGCCTGGGTCCTTGCTTCTTTGAAGAAACGCCTTGGAACATTTTCCTAAGCATTTTTCTTCCTCTGAAAAATTCTGAAATTTTTTAGTAACTTCAAAATAAAAGTAAACCAAACTCAATAATATTGATACTAACTACTCCTACAAGTGCCTAGGGCCTATATCATGCATCAAAACTACTTTTGACCATATAAATTTGACATGCAAGCTCAAGAATAGGGTCACCTAAGCAGCAAAAATTTGCAATGAATAAAGCACTAGAACAAAAACTAATTGGACCAATGGAGGAGTCACATACCAAGGAACAATCTCCCCAAGCAGTTTTGTGAGAAGTGCTTTGAGCAAGGAGATCGAAAATGGCAGCAAGATGAGCTAGAACTCGTGCTTGAGCTGGATATTCGTGTTTGGGGGAGGAAGATGAAGTGTGTGGGTGCAGGAATAAGTGGAGGAGGGCCACCGTGGGCCCATGAGGCATGGGGCGCGCCCTAGAGGGGTAGGCGCGCCCTCCACCCTCGTGGCAAGGTGGCTGCCCCCCCCC
>NC_041392.1:714173684-714232133 GCF_002162155.2 Triticum dicoccoides
TGTTCCATAAATCCTCAAATATTCTAGAAAAAATCATATTTAATTTTCAGGGTATTTGAGAACTTTTATTTTTGAGGTATTTTTATATTGCACGGATAATCAGATAACAGACAGAAAAATATTTATTTTTATTTTATTTAATATAAATAACAGAAAGTAAAAGTGGGGTACAGAAGGTTGTGCCTTCTAGTTTCATCCCTCTCATGATCATCAAAAGGAATCCACTAACAAGGTTGATCAAGTCTTGTTAATGAACTCATTCCGAATAACATGGAACCGGAGAAATTTCGAATAACACTATGTTACCTCAACGGGGATATGCACATCCCCAATAATAAGAATATCATATTTCTTCTTGACATTAGGAAGGGGAAATTCAAAACCTCCAAATATAATTGAAGGAATTTTTCCAATAGAGTTGATACTATGAACTTGAGGTTGTTTCCTCGGAAAGTGTACCGTATGCTCATTACCATTAACATGAAAAGTGACATTGCCTTTAGTGCAATCAATAACAGCCCCTGCTGTATTCAAAAAGGGTCTTCCAAGAATAATAGACATACTATCGTCCTCAGGAATATCAAGAATAACAAAGTCTGTTAAAATAGTAACGTTTGCAACTACAACAGGCACATCCTCACAAATACCGACAGGTATAGCAGTTGATTTATCAGCCATTTGCAAAGATATTTCAGTAGGTGTCAACTTATTCAAATCAAGTCTACGATATAAAGAGAGAGGCATAACACTAACACCGGCTCCAAGATCACATAAAGCAGTTTTAACATAGTTTCTTTTAATGGAGCATGGTATAGTGGGTACTCCTGGATCTCCAAGTTTCTTCGGTATTCCACCCTTAAAAGTATATGGGTTTTTATCATTTATGCCACTAGTTATGTCCCACTACTCAGTTTTGCCATTAGAAGTTACAACTGCTCAAAAATGCCATCAATCCGTGAGATGCTTGCTCAAAAATGCCATTAGATATCTCAAAAATGCCATCGTTCTGCTAGAGGTTTGCTCAAAAATGCCATTAGACATTGTTATTTTTACGTCAAACCCGTTGACCATGTTCTATGACAAAAATAAGCCTAGACCCACATGTCAGTTCTCTATATTTCACAATGATATGTGTGGCCCCACTTGTCAGGAGTAACCAAGCGAATAATTTTATAGGAAAATAAGAACGTTGTTGGGATCAAGTGAGCCCCACACTTTATTGTAGTGAGATAGAGGGAGAGCTGGCATGTTGGTTCATAGGTATTTATGTCATTATAACATGGCAAAAGAGATTTGAGATCACAATAATGGTGTTTAGTGGCATTTTTGAGCATGTGTCTAATGAAGAGATGGCATTTTTGAGCAGTTGAAATTTCTAGTGGCAAAACTGAGTAGTGGGACACAAAGTATAATTAGGAAGCATGGTGGAAATTTCAGCCTTCCGGTATCTTTCTCTTATTTGTAATAATATCTTTGATATACTTAGCATAAGCATTGGTTTTGAGCATATCAGTTAATCGCATGCGTAAAAAGATAGGTCTAATCTTTTCAGCAAAGCGCTCAAAATCCTCATCATCCTTTTTCTTGGATGGTTTAGGAGGAAAAGGCATGGGTTACTGAACCCAAGGCTCTCTTTCTTTACCATGTTTCCTAGCAACAAAGTCTTTCTTATCATAACGTTGATTCTTTGATTGTGGGTTATCAAGATCAATAGCAGGTTCAATTTCTATGTCATTATCATTACTAGGTTGGGCATCATCATGAACATTATTATTAACATTATCATTAGTTTCAGGTTCATTTCCAGATTGTGTTTCAGCATCAGAAATAGAAATATCATTTGGATTCTCAGGTGTTTCAACAGTAGGATCACTAGAAGCATGCAAAGTCCTATCATTTTTTCTTTTTTCTTCTTTTTAGAAGAACTAGGTGCATCTAAATTATTTCTCTGAGAATCTTGCTCAATTCTCTTAGGGTGGCCTTCAGGATACAAAGGTTCCTGAGTCATTCTACCACCTCTAGTCATAACTCTAACAGCATTATCATTATTTTTACTATTCAATTCATTGAGAAAATCATTTTGAGCTTTAAGTACTTGTTCTACTTGAGTGGTAACCATAGAAGCATGTTTAGTAATAAGTTTAAGTTCCCTTTTAACATTAGCCATATAATCACCCAAGTGTCCAAGCATATTTTAATTGTATTTTAATTGTCTACCAAAATAAGCATTAAAGTCTTCTTGCTTAGCCATAAATTTATCAAACTCATCTAAGCATGGGCTAGCAAACTTAGTAAACGGGATTACAGCTTTATCATATCTATAGAGAGAATTTACCTTTACTATCTGTGTCGGGTTATCAAGACCATGAGTTTCTTCAATAGGTAAAGGATTTGGATTATATGTTTCTTCAGCAGGCGGTAAATTAAGACCGTGTATTTCTTCAATGGGAGGTAAATGCTTAACATCTTCAGCTTTAATACCCTTTTCTTTCATAGATTTCTTTACCTCTTGCATATCTTCAGGACTGAGAAATAGAATACCCCTCTTCTTCGGAGTTGGTTTAGGAATAGGCTCAGGAATTGGCTCCGGAGGTGTCCAATTATTTTCATTTGTCAGCATATTATTCAATAGAATTTCAGCTTCATCTGGTGTTCTTTCCCTGAAAACAGAACCATTACAAATATCCAGGTAATCTCTGGAGGCATCGGTTAGTCCATTATAAAAGATATCAAGTATTTCATTTTTCTTAAGAGGATGATCAGGCAAAGCATTAAGTAATTGGAGAAGCCTCCCCCAAGCTTGTGGGAGACTCTCTTCTTCAATTTGCACAAAATTATATATATCCCTTAAAGCAGCTTGTTTCTTATGAGCAGGGAAATATTTGGCAGAGAAGTAATAAATCATATCCTGGGGACTACGCACACAACCATGATCAAGAGAATTAAACCATATCTTAGCATCACCCTTTAATGAGAACGGAAATATTTTAAGGATATAGAAGTAGCGAGTTCTCTCATCTTTAGTGAACAGGGTAGCTATTTCATTCAATTTAGTAAGATGTGCCACAACAGTTTCAAATTCATAACCATGAAAAGGATCAGATTCAACCAAAGTAATTATATCAGGATCAACAAAGAATTCATAATCCTTATCAGTAACAAAGATAGGTGAACTAGCCAAAGCAGGGTCAGGTTTCATTCTATCATTTAGGGATTGCTTACTCCATTTAGCTAATAATTTTTTAAGTTTGGTTTTATTTTTGCAAGCTAGAATGGCTAAAGAAGCATCTTGATCAAATACATAACCCTTAGGAATAGCAAGTGGTTCTTCATCATCACTTTCATCAGTATCATTAGATTCATTATTTTCAATTTATCTAGCCCTAGCAAGTTGTTCATCAAGAAAATCACTAAGTGGCATAGTAGTATCAGGCATAGAGGTAGTTTCATCATAAGTATCATGCATAGCAGAAGTGGCATCATCAATAACATGCGACATATCAGAACGAATAGCAGAAGCAGGTGTAGGTGTCGAAAACTTACTCATAACAGAAGGTGAATCAAGTGCAGAGCTAGATGGCAGTTCCTTACCTCCCCTCGTAGTTGAGGGATAGATCTTGGTTTTTGGATCTCTCAAGTTCTTCATAATGATAAGCAGATATATATCCCAAGTGACTCAAAGAATAGAGCTATGCTCCCCGGCAACGGCGCCAGAAAATAGTCTTGATAACCCACAAGTATAGGGGATCGCAACAGTTTTCCAGGGTAGAGTATTCAACCCAAATTTATTGATTCGACACAAGGGGAGCCAAAGAATATTCTCAAGTATTAGAAGCTGAGTTTTCAATTCAACCACACCTGGAAACTTAATATCTGCAGCAAAGTGTTTAGTAGCAAAGTAATATGATAGTGGTGATAACGGTAGCAAAAAGGTAACCGTAGTAAAAGAAATGTTTTTGGTATTTTGTAGTGATGATAGAAATAGCAACGGAAAAGTAAATAAGCGAAGCACAATATATGGAAAGCTCGTAGGCAATAGATCGATGATGGAGAATTATGCCGGATGCGGTTCATCATGTAACAGTCATAACCTAGGGTGACACAGAACTAGCTCCAGTTCATTGATATAATGTAGGCATGTATTCCGAACATAGTCATACGTGCTTATGGAAAAGAACTTGCGTGACATCTTTTGTCCTACCCTCCCGTGGCAACGGGGTCCTTACGAAAACTAAGGGATATTAAGGCCTCCTTTTAATAGAGAACCGGAACAAAGCATTAACACATAGTGAATACATGAACTCCTCAAACTACGGTCATCACCGGTAAGTATCCCGATTATTGTCACTTCGGGGTTAACGGATCATAACACATAATAGGTAACTATAGACTTGAAAGATAGGATCAAGACCACTCATATATTGATGAAAACATAATAGGTTCAGATCTGAAATCATGGCACTCGGGCCCTAGTGACAAGCATTAAGCATAGCAAAGTCATAGCAACATCAATCTCAGAACATAGTGGACACTAGGGATCAAACCCTAACAAAACTAACTCGATTACATGATAGATCCCATCCAACCCATCACCATCCAGCAAGCCTACAATATTACTCACGCACGGCGGTGAGCATCTTTAAATTGGTGATGGAGGATGGTTGATGATGGCGATGGCGATGGATTCCCCTCTCCGGAGCCCCGAACGGACTCCAGATCAGCCCTCCCGAGAGGTTTTAGGGCTTGGCGGCGGCTCTGTATCATAAAACGAGATGATTTCTTCTCCCTGATTTTTTTCTCATGGAAACTCAATATATGGAGGTGGAGTTAGAGTCGGAGAGGCAACAGGGGGCCCACGAGGTAGGGGGCGCGCCCCCACCCTCGTGGCAAGGTGGTGGGCCCCCCGGCCTTCATCTTTGGCAGGTATTTTTCTTATTTTCTGAAAAGTGTCTCCGTGAAGTTTCAGGTCATTCTGAGAACGTTTGCTCCTGCACATAAATAACATCATGGTAGTTCTGCTGAAAACAGCGTCAGTGCGGGTTAGTTCCATTCAAATCATGCAAGTTAGAGTCCAAAACAAGGGCAGAAGTGTTTGGAAAAGTAGATACGTTGGAGACATATCACCTGCCGCAAAAGAAGAAGCAAGTTAGAAAAAGAATGACAAGGAAGAAAGGCCGGATCTTGACCCGGCGAACAACAAGAAAAAAGCACTTACTGGAGAAGGTCTCTTCCAAGTGCTGCGCTTCAAGCAACGTACCGCGCCGCTCCCGTTCGATGGCGCGATCCCGCTCCTTGAGCGCCTTCTCTAGATCGACCGCCATGGCAAGGGCCACCTTCAGCTCGGCGCCCTTGTCCTCGGCCGCCTCGCGGCGACAGGCCTTGTCTTGACGAGCCCCCTCAGCAGTGGCAACCTACTCCCACAAGCGGTCCACCTCGGCCTGGAGCCGGCCCTTGTTGTCGGCCAGCTGGCCACGCTACTGGTCCGCCTCCACCAGGGCCCACTGTGCCTCTGCCTCCTTGGTGGCCTCCACCTTGAGGAGCTCCACCTAGGCCTCGAGGCTGCTCTTCTGACCCGCGAGCTGCTCATGCAGCCGGCTGGCCTCGTCGAGAGACCGCCGAGCCGCGGCCGCTTCCGCCCTTGCCTGCGCCGCCTCAACGCCAAGACGGCCGATGTCGGCGACGAGCCGGTCGTAGTGATGACCAGTCCGGAGCACACGAGTCCGCCAGGACAGCACCTCGGCTGTGAAGAAGAAGGACTCGGCAGAAGAAGAGATAAAACCAAGACTTAAGATTTGGCCCAACTACTACTTAGTTGGCCCGAATCTCGGGGGCTACACCCAGTGGGTGCGCTAGTGCGCCCCCACTAGAAAAAAGCACAAGAAGTACCTGCGGCGACGTGGAGCTCCTCCTCCTTGGCGGCCAGCTGCTCCTTGAGCTCCCGGTGCTTGCCCAGGAGACGATTGAAGGCGGTGACCCGAAAAGCGTCAAGATGCTGAAAGAAGCAGAAGTCGGAACAAGGCCAACACTCCAAAGATTTGACCCAACTACTATGTAGTTGGCCCGAACCTCGGGGCAACACGAAGTGGGTGCGCTGGCGCGCCCCCACAAAGAAGAAATTACAAGAAAGCTTACCAAAACGGCGTGCTCCAGGTCGCGCGTCCGCTCCACCTCGGCCTCGAGCCATTCCGTCCGGCCTCGCAGGCGGCGGCTGATGGCGTGCATCGCCACCTCCTCCTGGGTCTAGAGCCCGAAGACAATGGCGCTCCCGCTCCGCGCCGGCTGCGGCACGGCAGCTCGGCGCCCTTGCTGGCCGCTTGCGACGCGGCCAGCACCTCCTCCGACGCCCCTCCCAGCACCGACGACGACCCGGACGCCGGCACGCCCTGTGTCGCCATCTCTAACCCGGACGCCGGGATGCCCTGCACCACCGGCTCCGCCCAAGCTGCCGGGGTGGCCTCCGGCACCATCGCCCGTGGCGTCTCCTCCGGAACAGCGCTGCCTCCACCACCATCGGTCCCCGCCCGCTTGACCACGTTGGCCCGCGGCGGGGAGTCGTCCGCCACTTCCACGACCGCCCGGTCGGGGGTCACCACCACAGCCCGGCCTCCACGGCTGTGCTCCCTCACCTGCGACGGCTCAATGACCATTGCCGCCACCACCGTGCCCTCCGGCATCTCGCGCCAGGCCGGCTCCGCGTCGGTCCAAGCGCGGACCGACGTCGCCTTCAGCTCCGCCTTGGCCCGGTTCCTGTCCCGCCAGGCCACGGCTTCGGCGTTGTTTGGATCCAGGCCGAGGTCCGAGTCGGCCTGTTCCTCCACCTCGGCCTGGTCGGCGAGGTCGGATCGGCTCCTGCGGAACTCGGCCCCTTCGGCGGCTGCGGCTTCCGCCGCCGCCCTCGCCAGCGCGATTGGCGACCTGAAGAAGAAGATGGAATAAGAAGAAAAGAAACAAGACTAGCTCAAGAAAAGAAAAGCCAAGCGCAAACAAGAGATGAGGCTTACCCTGCCAAGACCGGGACCAGGGTTGGCCCCCCCGTGCCCGCTGTCGCGCTTCCTCTTGGCCGGCCTCTCGGCCCCGGCTGGGTCCGCCGCGCGCTTCGGGGCCTGGGGCCGCAGCGCGACGCTATCTTTCCCATGCGGGCGGCTCGGCGCCGCCCCATGCGAGGATCCGGCTCCGCCCGCGTCGCCGCCTCCCCCGCCCAACGCCGCTACACCAACAACTGGAGTCAGCATTGACCGTTCCGAGCCGCGATCAGCAGTTCAAGACACATGAGACTTACCCGTACGACGCCCAGCGCCAGCGTCGGACTCGGCCTCCTTCTCCCCGCCTCGAGCCGCGGGCTCCTCTGGTGCCACCGGCGCCACCTGCGACGAGGCCCGGGCATAAGGATGCCGAATCGTGTTCAGAAGTACCACCCGCGTCGCGTCAGGATGGACGATAAGGTGCACGGCGGCAAAATAAGAAGACCAGACGCTCACCTGCGGCGCCGGGTTCAACCAGCTGTACGGCACCTTGCCGAACTCCCAGTCCTCCCCAAGGTTGGCCTTGGAGATATCGTTCACTCCGCGCGCGACCTGCACCGCGAATAGCCGCGTCGACCCCATGCGGTTAGGGTCTTGAAGGCCGACCATCTCGCCGATGAGGCAGGAGCGCCCCTGAAGCGGAAGAACCCGACACTTGATCAACGCGGCGAGGAGGTCGGTGCTGGTGAGCCCCTCCTGCGTCCTCATCAGTGTCACCCGCTCGCAGAGATTGATGATCTCCTGCGACAGGCACCGGGGCGGGTAGCCCCAGTTCGTCTTCGCCCGTGGCCGTGCGATGGCGAAGGCCGGAAGATTAATGTGGTCAGCGCCAAGGTTGCACACGTAGAAGAAGGAGTTCTGCCACTTCTTGGCAGAATCCTCCAGTGGGATCTTAGGGAAGTCCTCCCCCGACCGCTTCGAGATGACGGGGCGCCGCAGTCGGCGAACTCCCCAGCCGACGGGCCCTGCTGCTTGAAGGAGAAGAAGTGCGCCGAGAGGTTGATCGTAGGCTCGACCCCCCAGGTACCCCTCACAGAGGGTGACGAAGCCGGAGAGCTGGACGATGGTGCCGGCGCCAAGATGCTGCGGCTGGAGCCCGAAGAACTCCAAGAACGCAAGGAAGAAGGTGCTCACCGGCAGCCCGAATCCGCGCTCAAAATGTATGAGGAAGACCACGCGCTCCTGCCCCTTGGGCTGAGGCCTCTGCTCGCCCCACGGTAGGCGGATGCTGACGTCCATCTCCTGCAGCAGGCGCCACAACGCCCGGAGGCGGGTGATGTCCTCGGAGATGACGTTCGAGCCCATCCAGGAGCCCGATGGCAGTGACATGATCGAAGGAAGAAGGAAAACGGATGGAGAAGGAGTTTTGCTCAAGCAGCGGGCGCCGCAGTGCGTCGATTGCAAGAGGCAGAGTGAGGGCAGAGGGACAGGCAGGCGCGAGCGAGAATGAAGTTCGCCGCCCCCTTTGCCCCCCAATTTATAACCCTCGGTTTGAACATGGGGAGGTGGGATCGTCTGCACGCACCCGTTCCACTATCCCACAATAAGTGCGCACGTACATGCGCAGTAACTGCCCGGGGAAGAGCAACTGGCCCCCGGACGCCGCAATAAATCCGCGCACTTGGGCCGAGGGCGCGGGCGGTGGGCCCCAGCCCGTCGCCCGGTCCCGTCACGTGCGTGGTCTGTCAGGCCCCTCCGGCTTCCGAGCACCACCTGGCGACCGTGCGAAACCCAAGGGATTGCCCCAAGATTCGGTGAACTTCTCGGTCCCCGCCGCGGTCGGGATGCCGCGATCCGGTTTCCGAGAAACCCGGCACACAATGGGTGTTGCCGGACCCGGCGCTCGCAGAATCTACCTTGCTAAAGGGGAAACTGTGAAGGCCCACTCATCCGAAGACGGCGGACCTTCACGGCTTTGGGGACTACTGTCGGGGGATGGACCCCGGGCAGGCAACGGAACCCGGATCTTATTAAAAAAACAACGGGGTCAGCACTGCCCCTCAATACCGGCACGCGCTTGGCCGGATCGCTCGACCCGTCCAAGCCCCACAAGCCGGCCAGACTAGCCGACCCGGCAAGACACGTCGACTCGGCCTCAACAACTAGCGCAAGACAGCCGAACCCGGCACGACCAAAGCTTCCTCGATAAGACAGCACCACCCGTGGCGTGCTACACAATCCAACCATGGGTCAGCACCCGTCTCATCCAGGCCGTGCGATGGGACAAGGCTTCAATCAATGATGACCGAGGCGACAGTGCCCCGCCCATGCCTCTGGTTAGCTGGTACATAGCAACAGTGCTCCTCACCTACCCGCTGACCAAGGCCGGCATGGCTACAGTGCCCCCGCCCCCGCCGCTGACAATAGCAAGCGGCGACTTGACGGAGAGCACTATACACGACTCGACTCGGCCACGCCCTGACAATTGACAAGACAGCGCACAGTCCCCCTAGGCACGCGGGGCCCGCACCTAGGGGAACCCGGTGAACCACAAGCCCTCAGCGAGATCCAGGCCGGGTCCCCGGACACCGACACTATGGACCCACCAACTTGCAACATTACCATTGTACCCCTGGGGGGTTGACCTATAAAACCCCCCAGGAGCCCTCATGCAGAGAGAGGGAGAGGAGAGATATAGACACACCAGAGAACTCATTCCGTCACACTCGCCAAGTTAGTAACACCCAAGGAGAGGGAACTTCCTAAGCCTTGGCCAGTTTCCTTCCTCTTCCGTACAGCTCCAGGAGCGACATTGTACTATCGATCATCCAACAACACTCAGCAGGACTAGGGGTGTTATCTCTCCGGAGAGCCGTGAACCTGGGTATGTCCGGCGTCCCGCGCCCGCTCATGCCAACCTCGCCTCTGGAGCCCACCAGCGCCCTCGAGCCTCCTCCTCTCTTTAGCCATCCCTTGGCATCTGTTGTGCGCCCACCACGACACTTTCCTTAATGGAAATTGGTATATAATATTTCCTTCCTTCATAACAATAATTGCACCAATCGTTCTAAGGAAAGGTCTACCAAGAGTAATAGGACATGAAGGATTGCAATCTATGTCAAGAACAATAAAATCTATGGGCACATAATTCCTATTTGCAACAATAAGAACATCATTAATTCTTTCCATAGGTTTCTTAATAGTGGAATTCGCAAGGTGCAAGTTTAGAGAGCAATCATCAAAATCATGGAAACCTAACAAACCACACAAAGTCTTTGGAATAGTGGAAACACTAGCACCCAAATCACATACAGCATAGAACTCATGTTCTTTAATCTTAATTTCAATAGTTGGTTCCCACTCATCATAAAGTTTTCTAGGGATAGAAACTTCCAATTCAAGTTTTTCTTCATAAGATTGCATCAAGGCATCAACGATATGGTTAGTGAACGCTTTATTTTGACTATAAGCATGAGGAGAATTTAGCACGGATTGCAACAAGGAAATACAATCAGTCAAAGAGCAATTTTCATAATTAAATTCCTTGAAATCCAAAATAGTGGGTTTAGCAACATCTAGAGTTTTAATTTCTTCGATCCCACTTTTATCATTTTTAGCATCAAGATCTAAAAACTCCGAATTCTGGGAACGTCTTCTAGGTAAAGGTGGATCATATTCAGTCCCATCATTATTAAGATTCATATTGCAAAACAAAGATTTAATAGGGGACACATCAATAACTTTTAGATCTTCATCTTTATTTTCATAAGAACTAGAAGAACACGCTCTTATAAAGGCATCTTTCTTAGCACGCATCCTAGCGGTTCTTTCTTTGCACTCATCAATGGAAATTCTCATGGATTTGAGAGAGTCATTGATATCATGCTTAGGTGGAATAGATCTAAGTTTCAAAGAATCAACATCAAGAGAAATTCTATCAACGTTCCTAGCCAACTCATCAATGGTAAGCAATTTTTCTTCAATCAAAGCATTGAAATTCTTTTCCGAAGTAATAAATTCTTTAATATTAGATTCAAAATCAGAGGGCATCTTATTATAATTTCCATAAGAATTATTGTAGGAATTACCATAATTATTAGAGGGATTACTAGGATAAGGCCTAGGATTAAAATTTCCTCTATACGCATTGTTACCAAAGTTGTTCCTACCAACAAAATTCACATCCATAAATTCATTATTATTCTCAATCAAAGTAGACAAGGGCATATCATTAGGATCAGAAGAAACATTCTTACTAGCAAATAATTTCATAAGTTCATCCATCTTTCCACTCAAAACATTAATTTCTTCTATCGCATGCACATTTTTATTAGTAGATCTTTCAGTATGCCATTGAGAATTAACCATAATACTATCTAGGAGTTTAGTAGCTTCTCCTAAAGCTCAACAAAAGAAACTAAGTGGGTGTGCATCCAACTTGCTTGCTCATGAAGACCTAGGGCATTTTGAGGAAGCCCATCATTGGAATATACAAGCCAAGTTCTATAATGAAAAATTCCCACTAGTATATGAAAGGGATAACATAGGAGACTCTCTATCATGAATATCATGGTGCTAATTTGAAGCACAAGTGTGGTAAAAGGATAGTAACATTGTCCCGTGTCTCTTTTTCTCTCATTTTTTTTATTTGGGCCTTTTATCTTTTTTTATGGCCTCTTTTTTTCGTCCGGAGTCTCATCCCGACTTGTGGGGGATGTTGGGGAACGTAGCAGAAATTCAAAATTTTCCTACGTGTCACCAAGATCTATCTATGGAGAAACCAGCAACGAGTAGAAAGGGGAGTGCATCTACATACCCTTGTAGATCGCTAAGCGGAAGCGTTCAAGTGAACGGGGTTGATGGAGTCGTACTCGTCGTGATTCAGATCACCGATGATCCTAGTGCCGAACGGACGGCACCTCCGCGTTCAACACACGTACAGCTCGACGATGTCTCCCACGCCTTGATCCAGCAAGGAGAGAGGGAGAGGTTGAGGAAGACTCCATCCAGCAGCAGCACAACGGCGTGGTGGTGATGGAGGAGCGTGGCAATCCTGCAGGGCTTCGCCAAGCACCTACGGGAGAGGAGGAGGTGTCACGGGAGGGAGGGAGGCGCCAAGGGCTCAGGTATGGATGCCCTCCCTCCCCTCCACTATATATAGGGGCAGGGGAGAAGGGGGAGGCGCAGCCTTGCCCCCTACTCCAAGAAAGGGGTGCGGCTAAGGAGGGGGGGAGGAGTCCATCCTCCCCAAGGCACCTCGGAGGTGCCTTCCCCCTTTAGGACTCTCCCCTTTTTCCTTTATCTTGGCGCATGGGCCTCTAGGGGCTGGTGCCCTTGGCCCATGTAGGCCAAGGCGCACCCCCTACAGCCCATGTGGCCCCCCGGGGTAGGTGGCCCCACCCGGTGGGCCCCCGGGACCCTTCCGGTGGTCCCGGTACAATACCGATGACCCCGAAACTTGTCCCGATGGCCGAAACAGGACTTCCTATATATAAATCTTTACCTCCGGACCATTCCGAAACTCCTCGTGACGTCCGGGATCTCATCCGGGACTCCGAACAACATTCGGTAACCACATACAAACTTCCTTTATAACCCTAGCGTCATCAAACCTTAAGTGTGTAGACCCTACGGGTTCGGGAGACATGCAGACATGACTGAGATGTTCTCCGGTCAATAACCAACAGCGGGATCTGGATACCCATGTTGGCTCCCACATGTTCCACGATGATCTCATCGGATGAACCACGATGTCAAGGACTCAATCGATCCCGTATACAATTCCCTTTGTCTAGCGGTATGGTACTTGCCCGAGATTCGATCGTCGGTATACCGATACCTTGTTCAATCTTGTTACCGGCAAGTCTCTTTACTCGTTCCGTAACACATCATCCCGTGATCAACCTCTTGGTCACATTGTGCACATTATGATGATGTCCTACCGAGTGGGCCCAGAGATACCTCTCCGTTTACACGGAGTGACAAAATCCCAATCTCGATTCGTGCCAACCCAACAGACACTTTCAGAGATACCCGTAGTGTACCTTTATAGCCACCCAGTTACGTTGTGACGTTTGGCACACCCAAAGCACTCCTACGGTATCCGGGAGTTGCACAATCTCATGGTCTAAGGAAATGATACTTGACATTAGAAAAGCTTTAGCATACGAACTACATGATCTTGTGCTAGGCTTAGGATTGGGTCTTGTCCATCACATCATTCTCCTAATGATGTGATCCCGTTATCAACGACATCCAATGTCCATGGTCAGGAAACCGTAACCATGTATTGATTAACGAGCTAGTCAACTAGAGGCTTACTAGGGACATGGTGTTGTCTATGTATCCACACATGTATCTGAGTTTCCTATCAATACAATTCTAGCATGGATAATAAACGATTATCATGAACAAGGAAATATAATAATAATCAATTTATTATTGCCTCTAGGGCATATTTCCAACAGTCTCCCACTTGCACTAGAGTCAATAATCTAGTTCACATCGATATGTGATTAACACTCAAGGTCACATCCCCATGTGACTAACACCCAAAGAGTTTTGGGTTTGATCATGTTGCTTGTGAGAGAGGTTATAGTCAACGGGTCTGAACCTTTCAGATCCGTGTGTGCTTTACAAATCTCTATGTCATCTCCTAGATGCAGCTACCACGTTCTATTTGGAGCTATTCCAAATAACTGTTCTACTTGGAGCTATTCTAAATTGTTGCTCCATTATACGTATCCGGTATCTCTACTCAGAGCTATCCGGATAGGTGTTAAGCTTGCATCGACGTAACCCTTTACGACGAACTCTTTTACCACCTCCATAATTGAGAAAATTCCTTAGTCCACTAGTTACTAAGGATAACTTTGACCGCTGTCCTGTGATCCATTCTTGGATCACTCTTGTACCCCTTGACTGACTCATGGTAAAGCACACTTCAGGTGCGGTACACAGCATAGCATACTGTAGAGCCTATGTCTTAAGCATAGGGGACGACCTTCGTTCCTTTCTCTCTATTCTGCCATGGTCGAGCTTTAAGTCTTAACTTCATACCTTACAACTCAGGCAAGAACTCCTTCTTTGACTGATCCATCTTGAACACCTTCAAGATCACGTCAAGGCATGTGCTCACGTCAAGATCACGTCGGTATACCGATACCTTGTTCAATCTCGTTACCGGCAAGTCTCTTTACTCGTTCCGTAACACATCATCCCGTGATCAACCCCTTGGTCACATTGTGCACATTATGATGATGTCCTACCGAGTGGGCCCAGAGATACCTCTCCGTTTACACGGAGTGACAAAATCCCAATCTCGATTCGTGCCAACCCAACAGACACTTTCAGAGATACCCGTAGTGTACCTTTATAGCCACCCAGTTACGTTGTGACGTTTGGCACACCCAAAGCACTCCTACGGTATCCGGGAGTTGCACAATCTCATGGTCTAAGGAAATGATACTTGACATTAGAAAAGCTTTAGCATACGAACTACATGATCTTGTGCTAGGCTTAGGATTGGGTCTTGTCCATCACATCATTCTCCTAATGATGTGATCCCGTTATCAACGACATCTAATGTCCATGGTCAGGAAACCGTAACCATCTATTGATTAACGAGCTAGTCAACTAGAGGCTTACTAGGGACATGGTGTTGTCTATGTATCCACACATGTATCTGAGTTTCCTATCAATACAATTCTAGCATGGATAATAAACGATTATCATGAACAAGGAAATATAATAATAATCAATTTATTATTGCCTCTAGGGCATATTTCCAACAGTCTCCCACTTGCACTAGAGTCAATAATCTAGTTCACATCGATATGTGATTAACACTCAAGGTCACATCCCCATGTGACTAACACCCAAAGAGTTTACTAGAGTCAATAATCTAGTTCACATTTATCATGTGATTAACACTCGATGAGTTCTGGGTTTGATCATGTTATGCTTGTGAGAGAGGTTATAGTCAACGGGTCTGAACCTTTTAGATCCATGTGTGCTTTACAAATCTCTATGTCATCTCCTAGATGCAGCTACCACGTTTTATTTGGAGCTATTCCAAATAACTGTTCTACTTGGAGCTATTCTAAATTGTTGCTTCATTATATGTATCCGGTATCTCTACTCAGAGCTATCCGGATAGGTTTTAAGCTTGCATCGACGTAACCCTTTACGACGAACCCCTTTACCACCTCCATAATCGAGAAAATTCCTTAGTCCACTAGTTACTAAGGATAACTTTGACCGTTGTCCTGCGATCCATTCTTGGATCACTCTTGTACCCCTTGACTGACTCATGGTAAAGCACACTTCAGGTGCGGTACACAGCATAGCATACTATAGAGCCTATGTCTTAAGCATAGGGGACGACCTTCGTTCCTTTCTCTCTATTCTGCCATGGTCGAGCTTTAAGTCTTAACTTCATACCTTACAACTCAGGCAAGAACTCCTTCTTTGACTGATCCATCTTGAACACCTTCAAGATCACGTCAAGGCATGTGCTCATTTGAAAGTACTATTAAGCGTTTTGATCTATCCTTATAGATCTTGATGCTCAATGTTCAAGTAGCTTAATCCAGGTTTTCCATTGAAAACAATTTCCAAATAACCCTATATGCTTTCCAGAAATTCTACGTCATTTCTGATCATTAATATGTCAACAACATATACTCATCAGAAATTCTATAGTGCTCCCACTCACTTCTTTGGAAATACAAGTTTCTCATAAACTTTGTATACACCCAAAATCTTTGATCATCATCAAAGCATACATTCCAACTCCGAGATGCTCACTCCAGTCCTCAGAAGGATTGCTGGAGCTTTGCATACTTATTAGCATATTTCAGGATAGACAAAACCTTCCGGTTGTATCACATACAACCTTTCCTCAAGAATCGTCGAGGAAACAATGTTTTGACATCCTATCTGCAAGATTTCATAAATAATGCAGTAATTGCTAATATAATTCCAACAGACTCTTAGCATCGCTACGAGTGAGAAAGTCTCATCGTAGTCAACTCCTTGAACTTGTCGAAAAACATCTTAACGACAAGTCGAGCTTTCTCAATGGTGACACTTACCATCATTGTCTGTCTTCCTTTCAAAATCCATATGTACCTAACAGCCTTACGACCATCAAGTAGTTCTTCCAAAGTCTACACTTTGTTTTCATACATGGATCCTCTCTCGGGTTTTATGGCCTTGAGCCATTTATTGGAATCCGGGCCCACCATCGCTTCTCCATAGCTCGTAGGTTCATTGTTGTCTAGCAACATGACTTCCAAGACAGGATTACGTACCACTCTAAAGTAGTATGCATCCTTGTCATCCCACGAGGTTTGGTAGTGACTCGATCCGAAGTTTCATGATCACTATCATAAGCTTCCACTTCAGTTGGTGTACGTGCCACAGGAACAACTTCCTGCGCCCTGCTACACACTTGTTGAAGTGACGGTTCAATAACCTCATCAAGTCTCCACCATCCTCCCACTCAACTTTTCGAGAGAAACCTTTCCTCGAGAAAGGACCCGATTCTAGAAACAATTCATATTGCTTTCGGATCTGAATTAGGAGGTATACCCAACTGTTTTGGGTTTCCTATGAAGATGCATTTTATCCGCTTTGGGTTCGAGCTTAATCCTGAAACTTTTTCACATAAGCGTCGCAGCCCCAAACCTTTAAGAAACGACAACTTAGGTTTCTCTAAACCATAATTCATACGGTGTCATCTCATCGGAATTACGTGGTGCCCTATTTAAAGTGAATGTGGTTGTCTCTAATGCCTAACCCATAAACTATAGTGGTACTTCGATAAGAGACATCATGGTATGCATCATATCCAATAGGGTGCAGTTATGATGTTCGGACACACCATCACACTATGGTGTTCCAGGCTGCATTAGTTGTGAAACTATTTCCACAATGTCTTAATTCTGTGCCAAACTCGTAATTCAGATATTCATCTCTATGATCATATCATAGATATTTTATCCTCTTGTCACGACGATCTTTCAACTTCACACTGAAATTACTTGAACCTTTCAATAATTCAGACTCGTGATTCATCAAGTAAATATACTCAACATCTACTCGAATCATCTGTGAAGTAAGAACATAACGATATTCACTGCATGCCTCAGCACTCATTGGACTGCACACATCAAAATGTGTTACTTCCAACAAGTTGCTATCTTGTTCCATTTTACTGAAACCGAGGCTTTTCAGTCATCTTGCCTATGTGGTATGATTTGCATATCTCAAGTGATCCAAAATCAAGTGAGTCCAAACGATCCATCTGCATGGAGTTTCTTCATGCGTATACATCAATAGACATGGTTCGCATGTCTCAAACTTTTCAAAAATGAGTGAGTCCAAAGATCCATCAACATGGAGCTTCTTCATGCGTTTTAAAACAATATGACTTACATGGCAGTGCCACCAGTAAGTGGTACTATCATTACTATCTTTTGGCATGAAAATGTGTATCACTATGATCGAGATTCAATCAACCATTCAGGTTTAATGCTAATCTTGATGGTAGAGGGAGCGTGCGATGTTTGATTACATCAAACTTGGAAACACTTCCAACATATATCGTCAGCTCACTTTTAGCTAGTCTCCGTTTATTCCGTAGCCTTTTGTTTCGAGTTACTAACACTTAGCAACCGAACCGGTATCTAATACCCTGGTGCTACTAGGAGTACTAGCAAAGTACACATTAACACAATGTATATCCAATATACTTCTATCGACCTTGCCAGCCTTCTTATCTACCAAGTATCTAGGGTAATTCTGCTCTAGTGGTTGTTCCCCTTATTACAGAAGCACTTAGTCTCGGGTTTGGGTTTTACCTTGGGTTTCTTCACTAGAGCAGTAGCTGATTTGCCGTTTCATGAAGTATCCCTTCTTGCCCTTGCCCTTCTTGAAACTAGTGGTTTCACCAACCATCAACAATTGATGCTCCTTCTTGATTTCTACTTTCGCGGTGTCAAACATCACGAATATCTCAAGGATCATCATATCTATCCCTGATATGTTATAGTTCATCACGAAGCTCTAACAGCTTGGTGGCAATGACTTTGGAGAACCATCACTGTCTTATCTGGAAGATCAACTCCCACTCGATTCAAATGATTGTTGTACTCAGACAATCTGAGCACAAGCTCAACAATTGAGCTTTTCTCCTTAGTTTGCAGGTTAAGAAAGTCATCGGAGGTCTTATACCTCTTGACATGGGCACGAGCCTGAAATCCCAATTTCAGCCCTCAAAAAATCTCATATGTTTCGTGATGTTTCAAAAACGTCTTTGGTGCCTCAACTCTAAACCGTTTAACTGAACTATCACGTAGTTATCAAAACGTGTATGTCCGATGTTCGCAACATCCACAGACGACGTTTGGGGTTCAGCACACTGAGCGGTGCATTAAGGACATAAGCTTTCTACTGATCGCATAATCGCTACTATCAACTTTCAATTATAATTTCTCTAGGAACATATCTAAAACAGTAGAACTATAGCGTGAGCTACGACATAATTTGCGAAAACCTTTTGACTATGTTCAGGATAATTAAGTTCATCTTATGAACTCCCACTCAGATAGACATCCCTCTAGTCATCTAAGTGATTACATGATCCGAGTCAAACTAGGCCGTGTCCGATCATCACGTGAGACGGACTAGTCATCATCGGTGAACATCTTCATGTTGATCGTATCTTCTATACGACTCATGTTCGACCTTTCGGTCTCCGTGTTCCGAGGCCATGTCTGTACATGCTAGGCTCATCAAGTTAACCCTAAGTGTTTCGCGTGTGTTCCGAGGCCATGTCTGTACATGCTAGGCTCGTCAACACCCGTTGTATTTGAACGTCTGAATAAAACACCCGATCATCACGTGATGTTTTGAAACAGCGAACTGTCGCAACGGTGCACAGTTAGGGGAGAACACTTCTTGAAATTGTTGTAAGGGATCATCTTATTTACTACCGTCGTTCTAAGCAAATAAGATGTATAAACATGATAAACATCACATGCAATCAAATAGTGACATGATATGGCCATCATCACTTTGCTCCTTTTGATCTCCATCTTCGGGTCTCCATGATCATCATCGTCACCGGCATGACACCATGATCTCCATCATCATGATCTCCATCATCGTGTCTTCATGAAGTTGCCTCGCCAACTATTACTTCTACTACTATGGCTAACGGTTAGCAATAAAGTAAAGTAATTACATGACGTTTAAGTTGACACGCGGGTCACAAATAAATAAAGACAACTCCTATGGCTCCTGCCGGTTGTCATACTCATCGACATGCAAGTCGTGATTCCTATTACAAGAACATGATCAATCTCATACATCACATATATCATTCATCACATCCTTTGGCCATATCACATCACATAGCATACCCTGCAAAAACAAGTTAGACGTCCTCTAATTGTTGTTTGCATGTTTTACGTGGCTGCTATGGGTTTCTAGCAAGAACGTTTCTTACCTACGCATGAACCACAACGTGATATGCCAATTGCTATTTACCCTTCATAAGGACCCTTTTCATCGAATCCGATCCGACTAAAGTGGGAGAGACAGACACCCGCCAGCCACCTTATGCAACTAGTGCATGTTTGTCGGTGGAACCGGTCTCACGTAAGCGTACGTGTAAGGTTGGTCCGGGCCGCTTCATCCCACGATGCCGCCGAATCAAGATAAGACTAGTAACGGCAAGCATATTGAACAATATCGACGCCCACAACTACTTTGTGTTCTACTCGTGCAAAGAATCTACGCAATAGACCTAGCTCTGATACCACTGTTGGGGAACGTAGCAGAAATTCAAAATTTTCCTACGTGTCACCAAGATCTATCTATGGAGAAACCAGCAACGAGTAGAAAGGGGAGTGCATCTACATACCCTTGTAGATCACTAAGCGGAAGCGTTCAAGTGAACGGGGTTGATGGAGTCATACTCGTCGTGATTCAGATCACCGATGATCCTAGTGCCGAACGGACGGCACCTCCGCGTTCAACACACGTACAGCTCGACGATGTCTCCCACGCCTTGATCCAGCAAGGAGAGAGGGAGAGGTTGAGGAAGACTCCATCCAGCAGCAGCACAACGGCGTGGTGGTGATGGAGGAGCGTGGCAATCCTGCAGGGCTTCGCCAAGCACCTACGGGAGAGGAGGAGGTGTCACGGGAGGGAGGGAGGCGCCAAGGGCTCAGGTATGGATGCCCTCCCTCCCCTCCACTATATATAGGGGCAGGGGAGAAGGGGGAGGCGCAGCCTTGCCCCCTACTCCAAGAAAGGGGTGCGGCTAAGGAGGGGGGGAGGAGTCCATCCTCCCCAAGGCACCTCGGAGGTGCCTTCCCCCTTTAGGACTCTCCCCTTTTTCCTTTATCTTGGCGCATGGGCCTCTAGGGGCTGGTGCCCTTGGCCCATGTAGGCCAAGGCGCACCCCCTACAGCCCATGTGGCCCCCCGGGGTAGGTGGCCCCACCCGGTGGGCCCCCGGGACCCTTCCGGTGGTCCCGGTACAATACCGATGACCCCGAAACTTGTCCCGATGGCCGAAACAGGACTTCCTATATATAAATCTTTACCTCCGGACCATTCCGGAACTCCTCGTGACGTCCGGGATCTCATCCGGGACTCCGAACAACATTCGGTAACCACATACAAACTTCCTTTATAACCCTAGCGTCATCAAACCTTAAGTGTGTAGACCCTACGGGTTCGGGAGACATGCAGACATGACTGAGATGTTCTCCGGTCAATAACCAACAGCGGGATCTGGATACCCATGTTGGCTCCCACATGTTCCACGATGATCTCATCGGATGAACCACGATGTCAAGGACTCAATCGATCCCGTATACAATTCCCTTTGTCTAGCGGTATGGTACTTGCCCGAGATTCGATCATCGGTATACCGATACCTTGTTCAATCTCGTTACCGGCAAGTCTCTTTACTCGTTCCGTAACACATCATCCCGTGATCAACCTCTTGGTCACATTGTGCACATTATGATGATGTCCTACCGAGTGGGCCCAGAGATACCTCTCCGTTTACACGGAGTGACAAAATCCCAATCTCGATTCGTGCCAACCCAACAGACACTTTCAGAGATACCCGTAGTGTACCTTTATAGCCACCCAGTTACGTTGTGACGTTTGGCACACCCAAAGAACTCCTACGGTATCCGGGAGTTGCACAATCTCATGGTCTAAGGAAATGATACTTGACATTAGAAAAGCTTTAGCATACGAACTACATGATCTTGTGCTAGGCTTAGGATTGGGTCTTGTCCATCACATCATTCTCCTAATGATGTGATCCCGTTATCAACGACATCCAATGTCCATGGTCAGGAAACCGTAACCATCTATTGATTAACGAGCTAGTCAACTAGAGGCTTACTAGGGACATGGTGTTGTCTATGTATCCACACATGTATCTGAGTTTCCTATCAATACAATTCTAGCATGGATAATAAATGATTATCATGAACAAGGAAATATAATAATAATCAATTTATTATTGCCTCTAGGGCATATTTCCAACAGGGGAATCATAGTCTCCATCATCCTTTCCTCACTGGGACAATGCTCTAATAATGATGATCATCACACTTTTATTTTCTTACAACTCAACAATTACAACTCGATACTTAGAACAAAATATGACTCTATATGAATGCCTCCGGCGGTGTACTGGGATATGCAATGAATCAACAGTGACATGTATGAAAGAATTATGAATGGTGGCTTGGCCACAAATACGATGTTAACTACATGATCATGCTATGCAATATGACAATGATGGAGTGTGTCATAATAAACGGAACGGTGGAAAGTAGCACGGCAATATATCTCGGAATGGCTATGGAAATGCCATAATATGTAGGTATGGTGGCTGTTTTGAGGAAGGTATATGGTGGGTGTATGATACCGGCGAAAGGTGTGTGGTATTAGAGAGGCTAGCAATTGTGGAAGGAAGAAAAGTGCGTATAATCCATGGACTCAACATTAGTCATAAAGAACTCATATACTTATTGCGAAAATCTACAAGTTATCAAAGCAAAGTATTACGCGCATGCTCCTAGGGGGATAGATTGGTAGGAAAAGACCATCGCTCGTCCCCGACTGCCACTCATAAGGAAGACAATTAAAAAATAAATCATGCTCCGACTTCATCACATAACGGTTCACCATACGTGCATGCTACGAGAATCACAAACCTTAACACAAGTATTTCTCAAATTCACAACTACTCAACTAGCATAACTTTAATATCAACATCTTCATATCTCAAAACAATTATCAAGCATCAAACTTCTCATAGCATTCAACACACTCATAAGAAAGTTTTTTTTATTCTTGAATACCAAGCATATTAGGATTATTTAAGCAAATTACCATGCTATTTAAGACTCCCAAAATAATCTAAGTGAAGCATGAGAGATCAATAGTTTCTATAAAACAAATCCACCACCGTGCTCTAAAAGATATAAGTGAAGTACTAGAGCAAAACTATATAACTCAAATGATATAAGCGAAGCACATAGAGTATTCTAACAAATTCCAAATCATGTATGGCTCTCTCAAAAGGTGTGTACAGCAAGGATGATTGTGATAAACTAAAAATCAAATACTCAAATCATACAAGACGCTCCAAGCAAAACACATATCATGTGGTGAATAAAAATATAGCTCCAAGTGAAGTTACCGATAGAAGTAGACGAAAAGAGGGGATGCCTTCCGGGGCATCCCCAAGATTTGGCTTTTAGGTGTCCTTAGATTATCTTGGGGGTGCCATGAGCATCCCCAAGCTTAGGCTCTTGCCACTCCTTGTTCCATAATCCATCAAATCTTTACCCAAAACTTGAAAACTTCACAACACAAAACTTAAAGTAGAAAATCTCGTGAGCTCCGTTAGCGAAAGAAAACAAAAGACCACTTCAAGGTACTGTAATGAACTCATTCTTTATTTATATTGGTGTTAAACCTACTGTATTCCAACTTCTCTATGGTTTATGAACTATTTTACTAGCCATAGATTCATCAAAATAAGCAAACAACACACAAAAACAGAATCTGTCAAAAACAGAACAGTCTGTAGTAATCTGTAGCTAGCGCAAGATCTGGAACCCCAAAAATTCTAAAATAAATTTCTGGACGTGAGGAATTTATATATTAATCATCTGAAAAAATAATTAACTAAATAGCGCTTTCTAAATAAAAATGGCAGCAGTTCTCGTGAGCGCTAAAGTTTCTGTTTTTTACAGCAAAATTTACAAGACTTTCCCCAAGTCTTCCCAACGGTTCTACTTGGCACAAACACTAAATAAACACAAAAAACAACCTAAACAGATGCTAGATAAATTATTTATTACTAAATAGGAGCAAAAATCAAGGAATAAAAACAAAATTGGGTTGCCTCCCAACAAGCGCTATCGTTTAACGCCCCTAGCTAGGCATAAAAAGCAAGGATAGATTTAGGTATTGCCATCTTTGGTAGGTAATCCATAAGTGGATCTCATAATATATTCATAAGGTAATTTAAATTTCTTTCTAGGAAAGTGTTACATGCCTTTCCTTAACGGAAATTGGAATCTAATATTTCCTTCCTTCATATCAATAATTGCACCAATCGTTCTAAGGAAAGGTCTACCAAGAATAATAGGACATGAAGGATTGCAATCTATGTCAAGAACAATAAAATCTATGGGCACATAATTCCTATTTGCAACAATAAGAACATCATTAATTCTTCCCATAGGTTTCTTAATAGTGGAATCCGCAAGGTGCAAGTTTAGAGAGAAATCATCAAAATCACGGAAACCTAACAAATCACACAAAGTCTTTGGAATCGTGGAAACACTAGCACCAAAATCACATAAAGCATAGAACTCATGTTCTTTAATCTTAATTTTAATAGTTGGTTCCCACCCATCATAAAGTTTTCTAGGGATAGAAACTTCCAATTCAAGTTTTTCTTCATAAGATTGCATCAAGGCATCAACGATATGTTTGGTGAACGCTTTATTTTGACTATAAGCGTGAGGAGAATTTAGCACGGATTGCAACAAGGAAATACAATCAATCAAAGAGAAATTTTCATAATTAAATTCCTTGAAATCCAAAATAATGGGATTAGCAACATCTAGGGTTTTAATTTCTTCGATCCCACTTTTATCAATTTTAGCATCAAGATCTAAAAACTCCGAATTCTTGAAACGTCTTATAGGTAAAGGTGGATCATATTCAGTCCCATCATTATTAAGATTCATGTTGCAAAACAAAGATTTAATAGGGGACATATCAATAAGTTTTAGATCTTCATATTTATTTTCATAGGAACTAGAAGAACACGCTCTTATAAAGGCATCTTTCTTAGCACGCATCCTAGCGGTTCTTTCTTTGCACTCATCAATGGAAATTCTCATGGATTTGAGAGATTCATTGATATCATGCTTAGGTGGAATAGATCTAAGTTTCAAAGAATCAACATCAAGAGAAATTCTATCAACGTTCCTAGCCAACTCATCAATCTTAAGCAATTTTTCTTCAATCAAAGCATTGAAATTCTTTTCCAAAGTAATAAATTCTTTAATATTAGATTAAAAATCAGAGGGAATCTTATTATAATTTCCATAAGAATTGTTGTAGGAATTACCATAATTATTCGGGGGATTACTAGGATAAGGCCTAGGATTAAAATTTCCTCTATATGCGTTGTTACCAAAGTTGTTCCTACCAACAAAATTCACATCCATAAATTCATTAGTATTCTCAATCAAAGTAGACAAGGGCATATCATTAGGATCAGAAGAAACATTCTTACTAGCAAATAATTTCATAAGTTCATCCATCTTTCCACTCAAAACATTAATTTCTTCTATCGCATGCACCTTTTTATTAGTAGATCTTTCAGTATGCCATTGAGAATAATTAACCATAATACTATCTAGGAGTTTAGTAGCTTCTCCTAAAGCTCAACAAAAGAAACTAAGTGGGTGTGCATCCAACTTGCTTGCTCATGAAGACCTAGGGCATTTTGAGGAAGCCCATCATTGGAATATACAAGCCAAGTTCTATAATGAAAAATTCCCACTAGTATATGAAAGTGATAACATAGGAGACTCTCTATCATGAATATCATGGTGCTAATTTGAAGCACAAGTGTGGTAAAAGTATAGTAACATTGTCCCTTGTCTCTTTTTCTCTCATTTTTTATTTGGGCCTTTTCTCTTTTTTTATGGCCTCATTTTTTCGTCCGGAGTCTCATCCCGACTTGTGGGGGAATCCTAGTCTCCATCATCCTTTCCTCACTGGGACAATGCTCTAATAATGATGATCATCACACTTTTATTTTCTTACAACTCAACAATTACAACTCGATACTTAGAACAAAATATGACTCTATATGAATGCCTCCGGCGGTGTACCGGGATATGCAATGAATCAACAGTGACATGTATGAAAGAATTATGAATGGTGGCTTGGCCACAAATACGATGTCAACTACATGATCATGCTAAGCAATATGACAATGATGGAGTGTGTCATAATAAATGGAATGGTCGAAAGTAGCATGGCAATATATCTCGGAATGGCTATCGAAATGCCATAATATGTAGGTATGGTGGCTGTTTTGAGGAAGGTATATGGTGGGTGTATTATACCGGCGAAAGGTGCATGGTATTAGAGAGGCTAGCAATGGTGGAAGGAAGAAAAGTGCGTATAATCCGTGGACTCAACATTAGTCATAAAGAACTCATATACTTATTGCGAAAATCTACAAGTTATCAAAGCAAAGTATTACGCGCATGCTCCTAGGGGGATAGATTGGTAGGAAAAGACCATCGCTCGTCCCCGACTGCCACTCATAAGGAAGACAATTAAAAAATAAATCATGCTCCGACTTCATCACATAACGGTTCACCATACGTGCATGCTACGGGAATCACAAACCTTAACACAAGTATTTCTCAAATTCACAACTACTCAACTAGCATAACTTTAATATCACCATCTTCATATCTCAAAACAATTATCAAGCATCAAACTTCTCATAGCATTCAACACACTCATAAGAAAGTTTTTTTTATTCTTGAATACCAAGCATATTAGGATTATTTAAGCAAATTACCATGCTATTTAAGACTCCCAAAATAATCTAAGTGAAGCATGAGAGATCAATAGTTTCTATAAAACAAATCCACCACCGTGCTCTAAAAGATATAAGTGAAGTACTAGAGCAAAACTATATAACTCAAATGATATAAGCGAAGCACATAGAGTATTCTAACAAATTCCAAATCATGTATGGCTCTCTTAAAAGGTGTGTACATAAAGGATGATTGTGATAAACTAAAAATCAAATACTCAAATCATACAAGACGCTCCAAGCAAAACACATATCATGTGGTGAATAAAAATATAGCTCCAAGTGAAGTTACCGATAGAAGTAGACGAAAAGAGGGGATGCCTTCCGGGGAATCCCCAAGCTTTGGCTTTTAGGTGTCCTTAGATTATCTTGGGGGTGCCATGGGCATCCCCAAGATTAGGCTCTTGCCACTCCTTGTTTCATAATCCATCAAATCTTTACCCAAAGCTTGAAAACTTCACAACACAAAACTTAAAGTAGAAAATCTCGTGAGCTCCGTTAGCGAAAGAAAACAAAAGACCACTTCAAGGTACTGTAATGAACTCATTCTTTATTTATATTGGTGTTAAACCTACTGTATTCCAACTTATCTATGGTTTATGAACTATTTTACTAGCCATAGATTCATCAAAATAAGCAAACAACACACAAAAACAGAATCTGTCAAAAACAGAATAGTCTGTAGTAATCTGTAGCTAGCGCAAGATCTGGAACCCCAAAAATTCTAAAATAAATTTCTGGACGTGAGGAATTTATATATTAATCATCTGAAAAAATAATTAACTAAATAGCGCTTTCTAAATAAAAATGGCAGCAGTTCTCGTGAGCGCTAAAGTTTCTGTTTTTTACAGCAAAATTTACAAGACTTTCCCCAAGTCTTCCCAACGGTTCTACTTGGCACAAACACTAAATAAACACAAAAAACAACCTAAACAGATGATAGATAAATTATTTATTACTAAATAGGAGCAAAAATCAAGGAATAAAAACAAAATTGGGTTGCCTCCCAACAAGCGCTATCGTTTAACGCCCCTAGCTAGGCATAAAAAGCAAGGATAGATTTAGGTATTGCCATCTTTGGTAGGTAATCCATAAGTGGATCTCATAATATATTCATAAGGTAATTTAATTTTCTTTCTAGGAAAGTGTCACATGCCTTTCCTTAACGGAAATTGGAATCTAATATTTCCTTCCTTCATATCAATAATTGCACCAATCGTTCTAAGGAAAGGTCTACCAAGAATAATAGGACATGAAGGATTGCAATCTATGTCAAGAACAATAAAATCTATGGGCACATAATTCCTATTTGCAACAATAAGAACATCATTAATTCTTCCCATAGGTTTCTTAATAGTGGAATCCGCAAGGTGCAAGTTTAGAGAGCAATCATCAAAATCACGGAAACCTAACAAATCACACAAAGTCTTTGGAATCGTGGAAACACTAGCACCAAAATCACATAAAGCATAGAACTCATGTTCTTTAATCTTAATTTTAATAGTTGGTTCCCACCCATCATAAAGTTTTCTAGGGATAGAAACTTCCAATTCAAGTTTTTCTTCATAAGATTGCATCAAGGCATCAACGATATGTTTGGTGAACGCTTTATTTTGACTATAAGCGTGAGGAGAATTTAGCACGGATTGCAACAAGGAAATACAATCAATCAAAGCGAAATTTTCATAATTAAATTCCTTGAAATCCAAAATAATGGGATTAGCAACATCTAGGGTTTTAATTTCTTCGATCCCACTTTTATCAATTTTAGCATCAAGATCTAAAAACTCCGAATTCTTGAAACGTCTTATAGGTAAAGGTGGATCATATTCAGTCCCATCATTATTAAGATTCATATTGCAAAACAAATATTTAATAGGGGACATATCAATAAGTTTTAGATCTTCATATTTATTTTCATAGGAACTAGAAGAACACGCTCTTATAAAGGCATCTTTCTTAGCACGCATCCTAGCGGTTCTTTCTTTGCACTCATCAATGGAAATTCTCATGGATTTGAGAGATTCATTGATATCATGCTTAGGTGGAATAGATCTAAGTTTCAAAGAATCAACATCAAGAGAAATTCTATCAACGTTCCTAGCCAACTCATCAATCTTAAGCAATTTTTCTTCAATCAAAGCATTGAAATTCTTTTCCAAAGTAATAAATTCTTTAATATTAGATTAAAAATCAGAGGGAATCTTATTATAATTTCCATAAGAATTGTTGTAGGAATTACCATAATTATTCGGGGGATTACTAGGATAAGGCCTAGGATTAAAATTTCCTCTATATGCGTTGTTACCAAAGTTGTTCCTACCAACAAAATTCACATCCATAAATTCATTAGTATTCTCAATCAAAGTAGACAAGGGCATATCATTAGGATCAGAAGAAACATTCTTACTAGCAAATAATTTCATAAGTTCATCCATCTTTCCACTCAAAACATTAATTTCTTCTATCGCATGCACCTTTTTATTAGTAGATCTTTCAGTATGCCATTGAGAATAATTAACCATAATACTATCTAGGAGTTTAGTAGCTTCTCCTAAAGCTCAACAAAAGAAACTAAGTGGGTGTGCATCCAACTTGCTTGCTCATGAAGACCTAGGGCATTTTGAGGAAGCCCATCATTGGAATATACAAGCCAAGTTCTATAATGAAAAATTCCCACTAGTATATGAAAGTGATAACATAGGAGACTCTCTATCATGAATATCATGGTGCTAATTTGAAGCACAAGTGTGGTAAAAGGATAGTAACATTGTCCCTTGTCTCTTTTTCTCTCATTTTTTTATTTTGGCCTTTTCTCTTTTTTTATGGCCTCTTTTTTTTCGTCCGGAGTCTCATCCCGACTTGTGGGGGAATCCTAGTCTCCATCATCCTTTCCTCACTGGGACAATGCTCTAAATGATGATCATCACACTTTTATTTTCTTACAACTCAACAATTACAAATCGATACTTAGAACAAAATATGACTCTATATGAATGCCTCCGGCGGTGTACCGGGATATGCAATGAATCAACAGTGACATGTATGAAAGAATTATGAATGGTGGCTTGGCCACAAATACGATGTCAACTACATGATCATGCTAAGCAATATGACAATGATGGAGTGTGTCATAATAAATGGAATGGTCGAAAGTAGCATGGCAATATATCTCGGAATGGCTATGGAAATGCCATAATATGTAGGTATGGTGGCTGTTTTGAGGAAGTTATATGGTGGGTGTATTATACCGGCGAAAGGTGCATGGTATTAGAGAGGCTAGCAATGGTGGAAGGAAGAAAAGTGCGTATAATCCGTGGACTCAACATTAGTCATAAAGAACTCATATACTTATTGCGAAAATCTACAAGTTATCAAAGCAAAGTATTACGCGCATGCTCCTAGGGGGATAGATTGGTAGGAAAAGACCATCGCTTGTCCCCGACTGCCACTCATAAGGAAGACAATTAAAAAATAAATCATGCTCCGACTTCATCACATAACGGTTCACCATACGTGCATGCTACGGGAATCACAAACCTTAACACAAGTATTTCTCAAATTCACAACTACTCAACTAGCATAACTTTAATATCACCATCTTCATATCTCAAAACAATTATCAAGCATCAAACTTCTCATAGCATTCAACACACTCATAAGAAAGTTTTTTTATTCTTGAATACCAAGCATATTAGGATTATTTAAGCAAATTACCATGCTATTTAAGACTCCCAAAATAATCTAAGTGAAGCATGAGAGATCAATAGTTTCTATAAAACAAATCCACCACCGTTCTCTAAAAGATATAAGTGAAGTACTAGAGCAAAACTATATAACTCAAATGATATAAGCGAAGCACATAGAGTATTCTAACAAATTCCAAATCATGTATGGCTCTCTTAAAAGGTGTGTACATCAAGGATGATTGTGATAAACTAAAAATCAAATACTCAAATCATACAAGACGCTCCAAGCAAAACACATATCATGTGGTGAATAAAAATATAGCTCCAAGTGAAGTTACCGATAGAAGTAGACGAAAAGAGGGGGTGCCTTCCGGGGCATCCCCAAGCTTTGGCTTTTAGGTGTCCTTAGATTATCTTGGGGGTGCCATGGGCATCCCCAAGCTTAGGATCTTGCCACTCCTTGTTCCATAATCCATCAAATCTTAACCAAAGCTTGAAAACTTCACAACACAAAACTTAAAGTAGAAAATCTCGTGAGCTCCGTTAGCGAAAGAAAACAAAAGACCACTTCAAGGTACTGTAATGAACTCATTCTTTATTTATATTGGTGTTAAACCTACTGTATTCCAACTTCTCTATGGTTTATGAACTATTTTACTAGCCATAGATTCATCAAAATAAGCAAACAACACACAAAAACAGAATCTGTCAAAAACAGAACAGTCTGTAGTAATCTGTAGCTAGCGCAAGATCTAGAACCCCAAAAATTCTAAAATAAATTTCTGGACGTGAGGAATTTATATATTAATCATCTGAAAAAATAATTAACTAAATAGCGCTTTCTATATAAAAATGGCAGCAGTTCTCGTGAGCGCTAAAGTTTCTGTTTTTTACAGCAAAATTTACAAGACTTTCCCCAAGTCTTCCCAACGGTTCTACTTGGCACAAACACTAAATAAACACAAAAAACAACCTAAACCGATGATAGATAAATTATTTATTACTAAATAGGAGCAAAAATCAAGGAATAAAAACAAAATTGGGTTGCCTCCCAACAAGCGCTATCGTTTAACGCCCCTAGCTAGGCATAAAAAGCAAGGATAGATTTAGGTATTGCCATCTTTGGTAGGTAATCCATAAGTGGATCTCATAATATATTCATAAGGTAATTTAATTTTCTTTCTAGGAAAGTGTCACATGCCTTTCCTTAACGGAAATTGGAATCTAATATTTCCTTCCTTCATATCAATAATTGCACCAATCATTCTAAGGAAAGGTCTACCAAGAATAATAGGACATGAAGGATTGCAATCTATGTCAAGAACAATAAAATCTATGGGCACATAATTCCTATTTGCAACAATAAGAACATCATTAATTCTTCCTATAGGTTTCTTAATAGTGGAATCCGCAAGGTGCAAGTTTAGAGAGCAATCATCAAAATCACGGAAACCAAACAAATCACACAAAGTCTTTGGAATCGTGGAAACACTAGCACCAAAATCACATAAAGCATAGAACTCATGTTCTTTAATCTTAATTTTAATAGTTGGTTCCCACCCATCATAAAGTTTTCTAGGGATAGAAACTTCCAATTCAAGTTTTTCTTCATAAGATTGCATCAAGGCATCAACGATATGTTTGGTGAACGCTTTATTTTGACTATAAGCGTGAGGAGAATTTAGCACGGATTGCAACAAGGAAATACAATCAATCAAAGAGAAATTTTCATAATTAAATTCCTTGAAATCCAAAATAATGGGATTAGCAACATCTAGGGTTTTAATTTCTTCGATCCCACTTTTATCAATTTTAGCATCAAGATCTAAAAACTCCGAATTCTTGAAATGTCTTCTAGGTAAAGGTGGATCATATTCAGTCCCATCATTATTAAGATTCATATTGCAAAACAAAGATTTAATAGGGGACATATCAATAACTTTTAGATCTTCATATTTATTTTCATAGGAACTAGAAGAACACGCTCTTATAAAGGCATCTTTCTTAGCACGCATCCTAGCGGTTCTTTCTTTGCACTCATCAATGGAAATTCTCATGGCTTTGAGAGATTCATTGATATCATGCTTAGGTGGAATAGATCTAAGTTTCAAAGAATCAACATCAAGAGAAATTCTATCAACGTTCCTAGCCAACTCATCAATCTTAAGCAATTTTTCTTCAATCAAAGCATTGAAATTCTTTTACGAAGTAATAAATTCTTTAATATTAGATTCAAAATCAGAGGGCATCTTATTATAATTTCCATAAGAATTGTTGTAGGAATTACCATAATTATTCGGAGGATTACTAGGATAAGGCCTAGGATTAAAATTTCCTCTATACGCGTTGTTACCAAAATTGTTCCTACCAACAAAATTCACATCCATAAATTCATTATTATCCTCAATCAAAGTAGACAAGCGCATATCATTAGGATCAGAAGAAACATTCTTACTAGCAAATAATTTCATAAGTTCATCCATCTTTCCACTCAAAACATTAATTTCTTCTATCGCATGCACCTTTTTATTAGTAGATCTTTCAGTATGCCATTGAGAATAATTAACCATAATATTATCTAGGATTTTAGTAGCTTCGCCTAAAGTAATTTCCATAAAAGTGCCTCTTGTGGCCGAATCTAAAAGATTTCTAGAAGCAAAATTCAATCCGGCATAAAAAATTTGTATAATCATCCACAAATTCAAACCATGAGTAGGATAATTACGTATCATTAATTTCATCCTCTCCCAAGCTTGTGCAACATGTTCATGATCAAGTTGCTTAAAATTCATAATATTGTTTCAAAGGGAGATGATCTTAGCAGGAGGAAAATATTTAGAGATAAAAGCATCTTTGCACTTATTCCATGAATCAATACTATTTATAGGCAAAGACGAAACCAAGCTTTAGCACGATCTCTAAGTGAAAAAGGAAATAGCTTCAATTTAACAATATCGTTATCCGCATCTTTCTTCTTTTGCATATCACACAAATCAACGAAGTTATTTAGATGGGTAGCGGCATCTTCACTAGGAAGGCCGGAAAACGGATCTTTCATGACAAGATTCAGCAAAGCAGTATTAATTTCACAAGATTCAGCATCGGTAAGAGGAGCAATCAGAGCGCTAATAAAATCATTGTTGTTGGTATTGGTAAAGTCACACAATTTAGTATTATATTGAGCCATCATGACAAGCAAGCAATCCAACACACAAGCAAACAAAAAGCAAGTGGGCAAAAGGAGACAAATAGAGAAAGAGAGGGAGGATAGAGAGAGAGGGCGAATAAAACGGCAAGGGTGAAGTGGGGGAGAGGAAAACAAGAGGCAAATGACAAATAATGTAATGCGGGAGATAAGGATTGTGATGGGTACTTGGTATATTGACTTTTGCGTAGACTCCCCGGCAACGGCGCCAGAAATCCTTCTTGCTACCTCTTGAGCACTGCATTGGTTTTCCCCAAAGAGGAAGGGATGATGCAGCAAAGTAGCGTAAGTATTTCCCTCAGTTTTTGAGAACCAAGGTATCAATCCAGTAGGAGGCTACGCGCGAGTCCCTCGCACCTGCACAAAACAAATAAATCCTCGCAACCAACGCGATAAGGGGTTGTCAATCCCAACACGGCCACTTATGAGAGTGAGATCTAATAGATATGATAAGATAATATTTTTGGTATTTTTATGATAAAAATGCAAAGTAAAATAAAAGCAAAGGAAATTACTAAGTATTGGAAGATTAATATGATGAAGATAGACCCGGGGGCCATAGGTTTCACTAGTGGCTTCTCTCAAGAGCATAGGTATTCTGTGGGTGAACGAATTACTGTTGAGCAATTGATAGAATTGAGCATAGTTATGAGAATATCTAGGTACGATCATGTATATAGGCATCACGTCTGAGACAAGTAGACCGACTCTTGCCTGCATCTACTACTATTACTCCACTCATCGACCGCTATCCAGCATGCATCTAGAGTATTAAGTTAATGAAAACAGAGTAATGCCTTAAGCAAGATGACATGATGTAGAGGGATAAACTCATGCAATATGATGAAAACCCCATCTTGTTATCCTTGGTGGCAACAATACAATATGTGCCTTGCTGCCCCTACTGTCACTGGAAAAGGACACCGCAAGATTGAACCCAAAGCTAAGCACTTCTCCCATTGCAAGAAAGATCAATCTAGTAGGCCAAACCAAACTGATAATTCGAAGAGACTTGCAAAGATAACCAATCATACATAAAAGAATTCAGAGAAGATTCACATATTGTTCATAGATAGACTTGATCATAAACCCACAATTCATCGGTTTCAACAAACACATCGCAAAAGAAGATTACATGAATAGATCTCCACAAGAGAGGGGGAGAACATTGTATTGAGATCCAAAAAGAGAGAAGAAGCCATTTAGCTAATAACTATGGACCCGTAGGTCTGAGGTAAACTACTCACACTTCTTGATGTAGGGTCCGAGTCTCCTGGGTCTTGTTCGTTGAGAAAATCACGTTTCCAAAGGTTTCATTCCGTTTGGACTCCATTTGATATTCCTTTTCTTCGAAACCCTAAAATAGGCAAAAAAACAATAATTCTGGGCTGGGCCTCCGGTTAATAGGTTAGTCCCAAAAATAATATAAAAGTGGATAATAAAGCCCAATAATGTCCAAAACAGTAGATAATATAGCATGAAGCAATCAAAAATTATAGATACGTTGGAGACGTATCACACTCCTCATCCTGGTAAAGCGGCCGTGCCGCCTCATCGTACACCCACTCGCCGCAGGACACGTCGCCGCCCGCCCCACCGCGAACGGCAGCGACACCACCGCCACCTCTGTCGAGCTGGAGCCCGTGACCTTCTCCTCCGCGGCGGCGACATGGGGATGGGCCCTAGGGTGGTGGGCGCAGCGATTGCGGGGCGGTGGGGTGGTCAAGGAAGGGCTGGTGGAGCATGGAGGAGAAGGGGCGACAGGCATGCGGGAGAGAGAATTTTTTTTGCATGCATTGCACGTGGTGGACCTAGCCAAAAAAAGGAAGAAGAGAAAGATTATAGAGGCTGGCAGTGGGCATTTTGCTGCCAAAAAATAGTGTCGGCGCCCCCAGCTGCCCCTCGATTTCCTGAGTATGCCTTGCGTGCGCCAGTCATAGTTTTTATCAAATCCGGCAGAAAACGAGCCCATGGGGTGCGGCTGTGACACTTTTTGATTGTCGGTGCTAAAAAAAGGCTCCTAAGGCCGTCTTGGGGGCTCGGCAGGAGATGTTCTTACCGCTCTAACTCGTGCAGTAAGGAAAAAAGAAAAAGAAAAAGCTGAGCGATCACCTCCCGCCCTCCCGAGTTAAATACTATGAGTTGTTGGTTTAGCTGAATATCGGGGAGGATATTAATCCTATCGCCTACTCCTAGGTCCTAGCACCCCGTGTTGTAGGTGTCCTAATTAATCTCCAGCTGGAGTTAGAGCAAGTACAACGTTAACATAAGTATGCTATAAGGATTAAAATATTATATCTTTCTTAGTTGAAGGAGAAAGAAAGAAGCAGACTACACAAACGATGGGTTGTGCCTGATTTGTAGACGACAAGCTATTGGAGCCATCGATCACTTGGGTTCATGTGGGCCGTAGCCATCGATCATGACGTCGTCTGAAAATCGTCTGGCAACTTGTCGTGTGCATAGTAATTTTGCTTTAGTAGCCAGCTACAAAATGAGACCCAAGATAGTTTATGAGGTTGTAAGAGCATGATTAATAGTATAGCCAGCTGTTGACTATATGGTTTTGCCATATCATTTATAACCAAGTTTATAGCCGGCAAGTACAATTAATAGTTGCATGTAAATATATACTACTTTTATTATATATGGCCCACATCCCTCTCTCACAACATGCCTAGGAGCACGTGTTGCAGCCGGGTGTTAATCAGTAACCTGCTTCTCTTCTATCAGCGTTGCTATACAGCCGACGGTTCCAATCGATACGCAGCCGATGTGTCCCATCAGGCCGTTTGTAAAATTGATACTGGGCAATCTGACGGTGTAGAGCTTGTGTCGGCTGCACATCGGGCATTGCATGTCGTGTGCACATCAATTTCGCTCTTCTATTTCATCCTCTCTCTCCTCCAACTCATTCAAAATATAATATTTAAAGACTTACAGTCTGCCTAGGTCATCCTATTATACTTGCTCTGAGATGGACCAACTATTCATAAAATAGTACACATTAAAATGTATCATTATATATAGAGGTTGACTGTAAATGATATGACAGCTCCTTATAGCCGATTGTTGGCTCTATTACTATTAACCATGCTCTTAGCCTCACACGAGCTGAGCGTGCACGTCGACCTCTTCTCACATTCACACGCTTCGGGCCACGATCGACCACAAAACCTAGCCCTATAGGATGACCTCGCCGCCCCTCACATTTCCCCTTTATAGCCGCCGACATCGTCCCCCAATTGATGGTTGGCCCACATGTCATATGCACCAAAAGACAATTAACATTACGATACCGAAGCTACATCCGATTGGAAGACGGAGGCCATTCAGCGGGGTGTATGGTGACGGCGCTTTGTACTTAAGAAAATTCCTCATTTAACAACGGTAAATAACGACCACCTTATTTGACCCTCCAAATTCCGAACTTCCTTGTTTGACCCTGAAAAGTACTCCCACCGTTTCGAATTACTCGTCGCAGAAATGAATGTATCTAGAACGATTACTCGTCACAGAAATAGATGTATTTAAATGCTTTTAGTTCTAGATACATTCATTTCTGCGACGAGTAATTTAAAACGGAGGGAATAACATTTGTAGTACTCCGTGAGAAGAAAAAAAAATCAAATGCAAACAAAAACGAGGGGATCCTGGTAGCACAAGTAATGTACTAGCTACTGCCTACCAGGTGGGAGGGGAAAGGTGGGGGTTTTCCAGAGCTACCAGATGCAGTTGCGACGGGGGCCTCGCTGGCGTTCCCCCCGGCTGCTAGTTCCAAGCGGCGGCAGACCGGGCCTCATCAGCGCGCTCCCCAACGACCTGCTCCTCCTCGTCCTCGCCCGCCTCCCCTGCGCCGGCGCCGCCGCGCGCACAGGCGTCCTCTCCCGCCGGTGGCGTGGCCTCTGGGCCCGCCTCTGCCGGATCGCCTTCCGCGACGTCGCGCTCCCCTCGCTGGAAGCGGCGCTCGGCCGCGTCCCCGGGCCCCCGCCCGCGGTTTCCCTCCTCGACATCCACGTGCCCAGGCAGCGCGGGCGTGTCACCGAGCAGCACAGGGCCGACGCCGCCAGCAGCTTGAACTCGCTGCTCCGCGCTGCCGCGTGGCTCGTCCCGGAGGAGTTCGTCTTTGAGCTCAAAGGCTTTGGTTCCCACGTCGTCGATCTGCCTCGCTTCCACCGCGCCACCTCCATCGTGCTGGACCTTTCCCCCGCCATCCGCTGCGTGCCAGCCGGCGTCGAGTTCCCCGCACTCGAGACGCTGTCTCTCTCGTACTACACAGCCGACATCGAGCGCTTGCTCTCCTGCTGATCGCGCCTGCGCACGCTCCGCCTCATCAACGTTTATTTCGACAAGTGCAACCTGAGGGTCAACTCGGCGATGCTGCAGGAGCTTGTCGTGGATCACGGGAAATGGAGGCAACGTGTCAATGGTGTGAACATCGTTGCTCCCGTGCTGAAGAAATTGATCATGGCCTTTTTCACCTCCAAAGTCAGCATTTCCATCTTGGCACCAATGGTGAAGAAGGTTTCGTGGCACTGCTTCTTTGGGGTGTCTATTGTGTCTGGTATTTGGCGACCCAAGCAGGTGGAGTGAATTGCAAGAAACCACCACATTTGGGGCTTATCTTGCAGAAAACAACGTGGTCGCTAATCATTTGCAAAAGCCATTGCGGATTCAGTAACAGTTTTGCAGATTGCACTGAACATGTCATTTGGCTCGGTTGAGGGCGTTTCCGACATGTGGGGCCCAATATGCGTGACATGGCGTAACGGACGCGCTGACGGCGCCGTTTGCTTAAGACAGACGCGGTCGGGTCGCCAGAGACAGACCGCCCTCGCCCGACCACATCTCGCTCGATTTCTCTGCTCTCACGCTCGCTCTCTCTGCTCCCACACTCGCTCGCTCCCCTCCCATTTGCTCCTCTCCTCTCCGGTCACCGCCGGCTACCATCCGCCATGGTGTCCTAGACCGACAGTGAGAGCACAGACGGCTCCACCGCGCAGTACATCTCCTCCGACGACTCCCCTGTCAAGGTCAGAACATTCTATTCCTCATTTCTGTTCTAGGGTTTGTAGGGTTGAACATTTGCTCGATTTGAACACATTTTTGTTGGATTTCTCAGATCCCAGCTACAATTGATGAGCCGTCGTTCGAGGGTCTTGCTGACGACTTGAATGTGATTTGTGAGCATGGGAATCCAGGGAGGAAGTATGTTGCATTTGAGGGGATAAGCACTGGTAGGAGGTTCATTGCTTGTGCCACTGAAGTAAGTTTTAACTTGTGTTTGCAGCATTCCAATTCTTGTTCTAGGGTTTGTAGTAACTGTTCCTGTTCTAGGGTTCATAGTTACTGTTCATGTTTTAGGGTTCATAGGTACTGCTCATGTTCTAGGGTTTATAGTTACTGAATTTAGTTCTAGGATTCATAGGTAGTGTTCTTAGTTGTAGTTTTCATAATTATTCATCATTAAATGAATGTGATTCTGGTACATTAACAGAATCAGCTATTTAATTGAATCTGTAAGTAATGTCTGTATTTTTGAACTGATTTTTTCTATTGTAGGGTGTTGCAAATTGTGGATTAGTGCAGTGGGTAGATGAGCATTGGCCAGAGCATCTGCAGAATGCTATTCATAAGCTCTGGCTTATGTATGAGCATAGCCAGCATGAGAACGGGATGGCATGCCTGGAGCATGCAAGCACTGTACACAATCTCACACAGCAGAAAAAAGAGTTGCAGGAGACATATGAGAAGCTTGTTGAAGATGTGAACAACCTCTTGGATTATAAGGATAGCCAGCCTGAGGTAAACCAGAAGAATGATGCTGACAACATTTCAGTTAGTGTGGAAAGCAGCATGACAAAGGATGCTGAGATAAAAAAATTAAAGGCTGTTGTTGACCAGTTAAAGCAAATTCATGTAGCTCAAGCCACTGTCATTAGGAATTTGAAGTTCAACCATCTTAAGGAGAAGGAAAAGTTGAGCTCTGATAAGAGGACTTTGGAGATTTGCTATGCTGACCTGAAGAAAGAGAAGGATGACCTGAAGAAAAAGAAGGATAAGCTAGATTGTTGCATTGCTGAGCTGATGAAAGTGAAGGAGAAGTTGACCATGGAGAAGAGTACTCTTGCTTCCTGCATTGTTGAGCTCAAGACAGCAGGTGATAGCAGCAAGAGGAAGCTTCACCAGATTAAGGCTATTTGTGATGAGGACTAATTTGTGTTGCTGTCTGACCATGTGTGTCAATGATGTCTTTTGTAGTAGCTATGGAGGAAAGCTTGTAATGTGTTAAGCTTTATTGTGGTGAACTCTATTATGTCTGTAGCAATGAACCTTGGATTGTATGTTGTTTGTGAGAGTACTATGTTTGTGATGAATTATCAGCTTTTATTAAGTTCAGTTTGTGATGAATTAACAGCTTGGATTATAGCAAGTAGATAGTGAACATAGATAGCAAGTTCATAGTGCATAGATAGTCTGACATACATAGTGGCATACTAACATAGATAATAGCTGCATAGATAGTCTGACATAGATAGTGGCATACTAACATAGATAGTAGCTGCATAGATAGTCTTACATAGATAGTGGCATACTAATTAGATAGTAGCTGCATAGATACAACTGAAATAGATAGAACTGGCAAACTAACATACTGACGAAATTGAACTTTTTCTTCTTCTGGCGAAACTGAAGACAGCATGTCACTCCTCCTTCTTCAGCATCTTCAGGCATAGGGAGCGCCGCACGTCATTGTTGTTCACCGCCGCCCTCTTCTTCTTGGCCAGCGCTGGCTCCACCACATCTTCACCGCCTCCCTCCTCTTCTTGCTTCACGACGACGAGCTCTGGGTTGTCGGCGACCTCCGGCGGCTTATCCACATCAATTGGGCTATTCTTCTGCCCCTCGACGGCGTGGAGGACGGGCTCCAGGAGCTGCACATCAGGCTCGTCGGAGGAGGAGTCGGAGGAGAGTACGACGACCTCGTCCACCTCGTCGTCAGAGGAGTAGCCGTCAGATTCGTTAGAGTCGTAGTCGTCAGAGGACTCGGACTCGGCGTCGGAGTCGTCGTCTGGCCCGAGCACCCATGGATTGCGCCTTTCCCAGTAGGCGTTGTTGATGGGGGCTGGGAGAGCGAGGACGGCGTTGATGATGTCATCCGCGGCGGTCGGCGGCGTGGTGGATGAGCGGTACATCCACCAACGGGCGTGCTGCCTGGGGTCGGGGGAGCGCTGCACCCCGCGCATCGCCCACAGGAGAATGGTCGCCGGCGGGACGGTGCAGCCGGCAGGGAATGCATGCTGCCTTTCGGCAGGTGTCATCACCTTCACCAGGCCGCGGGCATGGTTCCTCAGCATCGCCGCGCTGGGGAACCAGCGCGCGATCTCCCTGTACTACACGGCGCAGCTTGCGGTTGTTGCCGGCGAGCTCTTCGATGGCCAGCTGCCAGTCCATGGCGACGGCGGTGGGGGTGGCTCTCGGCGGTGGTTTCGACGGGAGAGAGGGGGAAGAGGAGTGGGCGGTGCGGGCGGCGGGTGGGCGAGTGATCGAAGAGAGCGGTAGGTGGACATGTATTAAAGGCAGAAACCGAAACGACTAGTTATACTAAACGGACGTTCACCACGCTGGCGGCCTCAACGCACTCTCAACATAGTGCGTGCCTAACTAAATATAAGTAAAATTGCGGATGCTATTAAAACAACATCACTAGCACTATCCTATTGGTATTGAACCCTTGGTTACTACCCACTGGTCCTGGGTTCAATCCCCAGGCCAAACTATTTTTCTGCAATTTTTTTTGGATTTACAAAATTAATATGTCAGTAACTTCTTAGGGTTTTTATTTTTGTGCAATTTTTTTGGATTTACAAAATTAATATGTCAGTAACTTCTTAGGGTTTTTTCGACTCCGAGGCACCCTAAATGCCCTAGTGGAGACATTTTAGGTTTTGCCAACGCCGAGGAACCCTAAATGCCCAAGTGGCGACATTTTGGGTTTTGTCGACGCCGAGGCACCCTAAATGCCCAAGTGGAGACATGTTGGGTTTTGTCGACGCCGAGGCACCCTAAATGCCCAAGTGGAGACATTTTAGATTTTTTCGACTCTGAGGCACCCTAAATGCCCAAGTGGAGACATTTTAGGTTTTGTCGACGCCGAGGCACCCTAAATGCCCAAGTGGAGACATTTTGGGTTTTGTCAACGCCGACGCCAGGCACCCAACTTGTTGCAACACATTATAACACATCATATCAACAGCATGAAAACTAAGATCATCATCATATCAACAATGAAACTATGCTCATCATCACAACAACAGAATGAAAACTTGTTGCAAAACATCATAACTAATAAGTTCATCATCACATCATCATAACCAGAGTATCATAGTGCATCACAACCATTAGGTACATTACATAGTCCACCACTTGGACTTGAACTAACTGGTTTCAACATGAAATTCTTGATACTCTTCATCACAAACTAGCCAAAAAGGCTGAATTAAACATGTTTCAACATTACATCACTTCTTGCTGCCTTGAGAACAATTGAACCATTCAGACATCTTGTATGATGGCTTTCTCACTCTTCCAGTACCTGACAGTCTTGGTGGTATGAATGTTTTCTTTCCCCTTGACCTAGCAGCAGTAGCAGAAGATGAACTAGGCCTATCAGCAGCAGCAGAACATGAACTTGGCCTTGTTGGAGCAGGAGCAGAAGGAGCTGTCCTAGGTACAGCCCTATTTGCAGTCCTAGCTGCAGCTGGAGCTCTTGCCCTTGCTACTAGTGGAGCTGTCCTTGGTGTTGCACTGGTTGCAGCAGGAGCTCTTGCCCTTGCTGCTGGTGGAGCAGATAGAGCTTCCATTGGTGCATCAACTCTCCTGTTTTCCTGCAGTGAGAACATATGGACAGATTAGAACATAGTATTAAATATACACAAGATTTAACATGCAGTGACAACATATATAAACAAGATTTAACTTGGTGTTGGTTCCTTCTCATTGCTAGGGCTGACTTTAGATTTTCGTGGCAGCTAGTATACCTATGCCCTGTCAAGTTGCAATTGTTGCAGGTTATTGTTGCCATCCTTGAAGTATCTTTGGGAGCTGACTTCTCAAATTGATTCTTTCTCCTCTTAGTCTGCTTCTTTCCTGGCTTGTCTCTGAAAACTGGTGGCTCTATGTCAGGAGTCCCAGTATTTGGCCATAGATCAGGCACAGGATACACAATTGGATTGTAGGCTGCTTGGTACATTGGTTTCTTGAAGAAATCACTAACAAAATCTTCTGGATGAAGTTTTGCCTTGTTAATTGCAGAAACACCATGCTTGCAAGGAACACCAGTCATGTCCCATTTGCTACACCCACATGTGTGCACTTGCAGATTTACTGCATATGTGCTTTCTCCACTGCTAACCTGGTATAGATCAGGTCCTACTTTGATTGACTGACAATATCTAGCATGGTGTTTTGCTTCTTCTAACTTCTCAGCATATGTTGGGCATATCTGCCACTTGGCTGTCTCAGTCTTGGTCCTATTGGCATTGAACTTAACTAGCAATTTTGTTCTGATGCCATCAACCATGGTTTTAATTGGTTTCCCTCTCACATCAAGTATCATTTTATTGAACACTTCACTAATATTGTTAACAACCAAATCAGTTTTACAATTCTTGTCCATGGCATGTCTAGCCCATGTATGCTTGGGTATCTTTCTAAGCCATTTCCAAGCTGCCTCACACTCTCTTTTCATGCCTTCCATTGCTTGTTCAAAACCATGCTCAGTATATGAATAACTAGCCTGATCCATATACTTCTTTAACTCTTCACCTCTAAAGCCAGCTGTTTGAAAATTCTGATAAATATGTCTAAGGCAGTATCTTTGAGGGCAATTTGGGAAGACATTGTTTATGGCTTTAAGAAGGCCCTGTTTAAATAACTAGTGTTCAAAATATAGTATAACAACACACTATTTGACAGTACTAAGCATGGTAAAACTTCAGTAAAAATAAGAATTATGATGTATGAGGTACCTTTTGTCTATCAGATATGATAGTGTACTTGCCATACTTTCCTGGCTCACCACCAAGAGCATACTTGAGCTGGGTTAGAAACCAGGACCAGCTGGCAGTGTCCTCCTTGTCAACAATAGCAAATGCAATGGGAAAGATGTTGTTATTACCATCTCTTCCAGTTGCAGCCAATATTTGTTGCCCTGTTGTCAACTTAACAAAGCAATCATCAACACCTACAACCAAACATAACACATTAGCACCAAACATAAACAAAAGCAATGGCAAATATGTTGGGAAAATAATTATGCAAGTACCTATGAAGGGTCTGCAACCATTTAGGAAGCCCTCTTTGCAAGCATTGAGGCACATGAACAAGCCATGAAATCTAGGGTTTTTGCCAGGATGAAGCTTTAAATGCTTTGTTGTCACAATGCATCTACTTCCAGGATTGGTATCCAGCACAGCTTGGAGGTAATCCCTTATCCTAGTGTATTGTGCCCTCTGATCTCCTTGGACAACTTCCTTAGCTGCTTTCCTTGCCCTGTAGGCCATGTGAATGGACACTTCAATTCCATGTTTTTTCTTCAATTATTGTTAAGAGGTCTCATTGGTGGCAACAGAAATTCAGTTTAGAGTGTTAAAATCCAGTTAACAGTGTAAACAAAATTCAGTTAACAGCATACAGTTATCAATAAATTCAGTTAACAGTTAACAGTGTTCACAATATTCAGTTAACAGAGTTAAAATTGTTGGCAACAGAAATTCAGTTAACAGTGTTAAAATCCACTTAACAGTCTTCATAAAATTCAGTTAATAATATACAATGTTCAATAAATTCAGTACACAGTTAACAGTTTACTGAAAATTCAGTTAACAGCTAACACTAACCCTAATGCTAGAACCTTAACACTACAACCTTAGCCGTACTACAACTACCCAAGAACACCAACCATAGAACCCTAACACTACAACCCTAACCCTAGAATACCAATCAAGGAAATGACAAAGGAGGAGGAGGATGACTTACTCCACACCGCCAAAGGAGGAGGCAAAATGGTGGCTGCCCGTCGGATTGGCCTTCACCGCCTGGGCGAACGCAGTAGCCACCGCGTATTCCAACGACTTCGGCGGCGACGGCGGTTGGGGAAGAGGCAGCGCGCTCGACGGATTGGAGCTCCCGCAGAACTCCGGTGGATCTCCAGCACTGCCGCCCGGAGCATCCCCACCGGCAGCAACTCCCCCGCCGCCGTCCACACCACTAGGTTTCGTCGTCGCCATGGATTGGAGCTGGAGGGAGAGGACGGAGCAGATCTGGTCTGGTCGGGCGCCGTCGGTCGGTCGGTCCGGCTCGACAAGATGTACGCTCAAACGGCACCGTCAGCGCGTCCGTTACGCCATGTCACGCATATTGGGCCCCACATGTCGGAAACGCCCTCAACCGAGCCAAATGACATGTTCAGTGCAATCTGCAAAACTGTTACTGAATCCGCGGTGGCTTTTGCAAATGATTAGCGACCACGTTGTTTTCTGCAAGATAAGCCTCAAATGTGGTGGTTTCTTGCAATTAACTCAAGCAGGTGTTGCTAAAGACAGCAGAGAGACAAGGGCAGCCCCCCTCGCTGTGCATTCATGCCTCTGTTCGTCCCTTCCCCTGCTCAATTTACTGCATTCATTGACCACTAAGTTCTGTGATTGATATATATATCCTGCTAATTTGTTTTCTCAGTGCTTCTCCGTTTCCAATGGCGAGGCGGATACCTTTACACAGGAGATAGAGAAGCATATGATTGCTGCCTTCTCTGTTTTGGAGCTACGTCTCACAACCAATGGCCATGTTTATGGAGCATTTGTGTTTAAACTCTTTGGGATGGATCAAATTCATTGTGTTATGCAGAAGCTTAAGATCTTCCTGCAGATATCAGTGGTAATTCTCTGCTCTTATCGTAATCGTATAACCTGATAATACATTGTGTGGTAATTATAGCTTTCTGGTTTTAGATGAAAAAGAAGATGCCCACCAGCGGTGGTGGACCTTGAACGAAGTTTGAGAGGGGGGTGGGCATTTTTTTCTCTTCATAAGATATGTGGATTTTTTGGGTGATGATGCACACTGCTTAGGAAAAAATCAACACCACGGCCTGCTGCATGCTTCTTGTTTTGCCTTTTTTTTTAAGAAGTTATCACCTGAAAAGAGATTGGGCCCATGAAGCAATTACATGCCTGCTTATAGTAGTGCTCCAATGGTGCAATGTGCTTGCCTGTTCGGCCTATAAAGCAGAGAGGCCCAAGGTGTTCTAGGCACTTGGGAAAGGCTTCTCATTTGTACAACCAAAAAGAACGGGCCATCGATTGGTCAAATGGCATATTGCAGAAACGGCTGACGGGTTATTGGAAAACTTTCAATTTTGCAGGAGGGGCGACAGCCCATGTTCTCCCCACTGAAACTCCACCACTGCCCACTAGATTATCACTGTGATTCTTCAGACTGGAGGTCACAAACTATCTCCTTGACTGCTCTTGAAGAAGTGGAGATCAACGGCTTCGAAGGAGCAGAACATGAGTTTGATTTATTGAAACTGATACTTAGATCTGCACCAATTCTTAAGAAAATGACTGTGAAGCTTTCAGAGGAAGCCTCATCAAGTACGGATGGATGCGCAAAAATATACAACATCCTCAAGGCTTGTTCTTCCGTGGAATTCTATATTTATCATGGCTCTGGTGAGTATGTGTTTTGTATGTTAGTTTAGCATGCTCCTCAACGCGTTAAGGATATAACTGTTAGTCCTTGTAAGTTTGGCCAAAACCTAAAGTCAAGCAGTTAGTTGCTTTCATGTTTTGCAAAATCTCTAGGGTGATTCAAATGTGGCATTGACATGTGCAAATTATAAAGGCTGGTGTATAGTTTTATCCTAGTTATTACTGAATATGCTTTACTGCTGAAAGTGTGTGTGCAAACTCCGGTATCATTATCAAATAGAGTTGAATGGTGTAGTGGGCGATAAACAATTTGAATGTTTTTATGCAGTCTTCCTTGCCTTTTTTTTAATGCAATCTGCGCGTTGAATATTTTATTATGCCATTGTATTTTGCATCAGTATTTCACTATTCAGTAGCAAAATGCCATTGTATTTTGCGATATGTATTTCACTATTCAGTAGCAAAAGGACAGTTTCTAGCTTACCTGAACTTAATGTCTCATCTGAATTTCATTGTCCTTGTTTAGTTCCAGTCAAATTCTGTTTGAGTACTACTCTGGTATTTGGCTCTGCCGTCAGCATGTACTGTGTTTTATTTGCCAGTGACAGTAAATCTTTATTCATGCAACGACATTTCGATGCTGACCAGAGCGTGTTTGGTCTTGCCGCCTCTGCAGGGTTAATGCTGGGCAGCCAAAGTTGGTCCACGACTTGATTTTCATGCTTACGTCGTCTGTGGATCCGTGGTGCGCATCGACAAGACCTTTCTTTCCCACGGCGGCCAGTTCTGTAACCTGGTCTAGGAATTACGATTTTGCTGTGTTGCTTCAACCGGTTACCTGAGGTGTTTTTGTTGTTCTGTCAGTGTGCTGTAGCTTTATATATGGCTCTAAGTGGTGGACTCTTAGTTAGATGACATTCAGTTATCCATGTAAATGCACTGAACCAATGCCAGTCATGTACTCCAGGCTAGCGACCAGCTAACCCTATGATTTCAGTTACCTTCATCTTGGCAACGCACTGTGTGTTGCCACCAGCAGGAGATGTTAGCTTTGTGATTATATGAGCCACATTACCTCTGTGGTCTGCTCACCCTCTTAACTTGGGAGTTGCTTTCGGTTCCCTTGCTTTTCTCAACTACTGCACCCTAGTGAATGTGCTTCACCCACCCAAAACCAACCCTATCTACCCAGGAGCCACACTTGAGCACAAACACATACTGACCGGAACCCTCCAGCGACCTAACACTCACATCTCTCACTCATTTCCCCTGAGATTGTTGCAGTACACTTCTGCAGCATGTTTCCACACGTGTGACACGGTGTGAGGAGCAAGAGCAAGATACAGGACAAGTTCACGCGGTGACCATGCGGGCTGACGGCCAGAGCGGCGCGCTCTGCAACATTGCACCACACGCGCGGGCAGCCCAGAGTACCTTTGCGCCAGCCTCATCCTTGCAACCTTTCGCAGCACCAGCGCTGGCTTTCCCCCTCGGCCATTTCCTCCTCGTGACGCCACAGCCGACCGTTGCTTTGCTTGCACTTCTCCCTTAGAGCAACTACAATAGGGCGACCCATTTCGTCCGCCCGCGTTCGCTTGGATCGGCGCGGACAAAAATGAAGGCCCAACGTGCCGACCCAAACTCAAATCGTGTCCGTCTGGCGTCCGCACCAACCCATTTCCGGCCCAAAATTGCGCCTGGAATGCGTCGGCGCGGACGTGCCGCGCGTCTCCTCGCCGTCCGCCGTGTCTCCACCTGACGGCCATCCAACTACGACGGTCAACATTATTTATGACGACCGTCCACCTTGGGCCCACGCCTCAGCGACGGCGGTCGTCCTTTTTTAAGCCGGGCGTGCGGCGGGGCCGTCCTCATCCACTGCCACTCGCCCCCGTCCCCATCTGGCCACCCCTGCCCCACGCCGGCGACAACCCTAGCCACCGCTAGCATGGGCTTCTTCTCCGGTATCGGCAGCAGCGGCAAGGGCAAGGCCCCCGCCCTCCCCGCGCCGCCACGCGCTCCCCGGCAGAGGCAGCGCATCAATGTGCCAGTGCACCAGCCGAGTGGCACTAGCAGCACCGCGTGCCTCTGCCGTACCTCGACGCGACGCTGCCACATATGACTGGCATTTGGATCCGGAGAGGATCCCAGTGCCGGCGGCGCCGGCGGGCGTTGCTAACGCTGGAGCAGCGCGCCAAACCGCACTACGCCGTCGACTCGCCCAACTGGGCTCCGTCAAAAAATGTTTCAGTTATAATTGTCTTGGCTGGTATCATTTGGATCTGTGTGTGTGATCCTGCTTATGTTTATCGGAGAGTGCATACTCCTTTGCTGATCAAGAATTGGCCAGACAAGATTTATTTATAGCCAGTTAACTGAGGGCAATCTTGAGCTGAATCTTTGAGTTGCAACCCTGACAGCATGTTCTCTTTTCTTTTCTTTGCGTTTCCCTTTCTTTTGGTCCTGTGAATATTTACCTTTCTTTTTGCAATAGAACTATGAAGTAGGGCATTGCACTGCTGTTTTCTGGGTCAAAAGATATATAATCTTGAGCCGAAAAGAACATCTCTACAAGCTGCTGAGGTGGCTAGCTAGCATGGTGGGCGGTGTCTCTCCACCGACGCGCCTTTGTTCGCCTCCTCTCCAGGGTTCGTCGCCATGCCAGCCCTGAATCTACCTGCCTCTCAGCCATCGCCACTATGGCATGGCATACTCTCTGATCATCGCGGCAGCCGCTAGTTCTGGCGTGGAAACCGTCGACTGTCCTGGACTCAGTGGCCAGCAACTTGTCCCTAGATGCCTGCTCTCACCAGCCCTCACCAAATTTAGCCCAATTTCCATAGCTAAAGAGACCGGACGAAGATATAAGTCATTCAGCGTATTCTTTTTGGCAGAGGCAAAAGATTTGCCCCATCGATATCAATTTAGAAGATAATTGCCCACTTAATTCAGCGTATGTTCGTTTCAATTTGAGACAACGATATTGTATATGTATAGTATACACATGCATGCCTGGTACCGCGCGCTTGCCTTGCCGGTGGGCATGAAATCGTTCCTGAAATACTGTTTCATTTAAACAGAAGCTTCCATCTACTATACTCTGTGAGCAACAATACGTGCTGTCTTCACAGTGGCGGCAATTATGGTGTTGATGATTTCACAGGAAGCATAACTTCATGGTCTCTTGTCTGGAGAAAAGAACAGGAAGATTGAGAATCATGGAAATTGGTAGAAAAAATAGAAAAATAATAAGTCCTTTTTAGCTAGTCCCACTAGGACAAGTGGTACTTGATTGTTGGCCCTGCATATTAATCCGTGTGCTGATGCCTGAACCTGAGCATGATCCAGCTTCAATGCTCCAGAGCAGCTTCTCTGATGCAAGAGATTGCGCATGAATGTCAAGTGATCCCGCTTGGAAGCGATTTGCTGTACTAACTCGTTTATTAACTTGCCGCATGCATGAATATAAACACCTTCTTCAGTATGAATTGTATAACTAGGTAAGTATTTGAGTACTGCAATTTTTTGTATGGACTTGCTAATTCCTATCTACTCCCCCGTTCCTAAATACAAGTCTTTTTAGAGATTTCATTATAAACTATATACGAAGCAAAATGAGTGAAACTATACTTTAAAAGACGTCTATATACATCCGAATGTAGTCTTTATAGTGGAACCTTTAAAAGAACTTATATTTAGGAACGAAGGGAGTAGATGAGAAAGAATTGACAAACCGTCTAATTTGTGGGCGTGGTGCAGTCTGAACAGCGAGGTGGTGTTGGGCTCTGTGGCGGTGGCTCCAGTTAGCGGCGACCTCATCTTCTCATCCTCCTCGCGGTGGAGGCGCGTCGACGTGCTGCTTTGGCGGTGGATCAGGGCGACGTGCCCTGATCCGGTGGGTGTCGGCCATCAGCGGGATGCAACAGCGCTGGCTATTCGGAGCCGTGCGAGTGGCTGCTTTGGTCGGCTCTCGGCTGCGAGGGAATTGGAGTTGCTACTCCCGACCTACATGGCCCGCCAGGCGTCACTGCTCGGTCGGGGCGGTGCTTTGGTGAGGTTGTGGTGGTGTGCTCTGGCTGGCGTGGTGCTGGTTTGGGCTACTGGACTTCCCTCTTAGAGCTAGTTTGCATGGTGGGTGTGGGAAGCGTTGGTGGCTTGACGGAGCCCTTGCTGCAATGGTGGCTTGTCGGAGCCCACGCTCTCCATGGCTGAGCGTTAGGGTGGGTTCTAGACCCATGCAACATGAAAATCCTTCATAAAAGCGTCGATGGAGGGTGAATGCTTGTCATGCTCCTTATATAAGTGACACAACATCTCACACACCGCACACCAATCGAAGAGCTATCATACTTCACTAGGAAGTTTTTCCTTTTACCACCCCTTATGATCCACACCGCATTTTTGGTAGGTTTGCTCACATGAATTTTCCGTCGAGCACAGAAGAAATTGCCCGAGAAATCAAGTGAGCTACCATTCTCAGCAACAAACTCGCCCACCTTGGATGTAAGAGATGGCACACGATGACCATACATGCCTGCAAGATCATGTATCTGAATCCACAACTTCGGGCGGTTAAGTTGAATACTACATGGTTTGGAGAATTCATCGTCAGGAGCCATGAGCACACTGTCGTCGTGGAAAGTCCACGGTCCACCCTCCATTACCTTTTCCCAATCACCCGAGCAAGAAAACTACTCCCTCCGTAAACAAATATAAGAGTGTTTAGAATAGTGATCTAAACACTCTTATATTTCTTTACGGAGGGAAATCTAAACACTCTTATATTTCTTTACGGAGGGAGTACATGCTTGTGTTTTTCCTGTTTTTTGTTTGCCTGTTTAGGCCGGTTTTAGTCATTTTTTCATTATTTTCTTTTTCTTTTACATTTCAGTTTACTTCTTTCATTTAAACTTTAGTGATGTTTTTTTTCAAATTCATGAACTTATTTTCTTGACTTTATGAACTTTTATCAATTTCAATTCCTTGTCAAATTCACGATTTTTTCTTAAATTTGTGAACTTTTTCTTCAAATTCATAATCCTTTTACAAAATTTTGATTTTTTTCTCGAATGAGTAATAATTTTTTCAAATCTATGAACTTTTTTAAAATTTCAAGAAATCCATGAACTTTTTCCAATGATCATCTTTTAAACTCGTGAACTTCTCTCAAATTCATGAATTTTTTTCAAATTTATGATTTTATTTAATTTTTGCAAAATACATTATATATTTTTGAAATCCATGAACTTGATGCAAGCTCGTGAATTTTTCTCTAATTCATGATTGTTTTTTAAAATTTATGATTTTTGTTTCAGTTATCCACAAACTTTTTCAAATCCATGAACAATTTATATAACGTATAATTTTTTCCAAACAGGTGAACTTTTTTCTAATTCATAAACTCTCTTCAAATTCGTAATTTTTTAGATCCACGAGCTTTTTCAAATGATTGACAGTGCGGAACCAAAGAAGCTACTAATGAGTCTTTTTTTTTAGAAGAAGCTACTAATTACTTTTTTTAGGGGGGAGCTACTAATGACTCGTGAGGGCGAAATGTTTTTTTTTTTTGAGACAAGGGCGAAATGTGGTGGAAACGGAAGAAGCGAGCAACGAGCCCGCTGGCTGGGCCGGCCCACGCGAGATGGCTGTGAGCGCCAGCTTAGCGAACTCCTTTCCTACAGAGGCCCATCAAGGGCCCACGCGTGACCGCTCCAAAACCCACCTCCTCCTACCCCCTCGCAGAACGAACGGAACGGAACAAACCCCATCGCCATGGCCGCCGCCGCCGCCGCCGCCGCGAGGTCGCGCGCCACCGCCGCCGCCGCGTGGGCTCGCCTGCTCTCCCACCGCCACGTCGCCGCCGCCGGCGCGTCCGGATCGCTGCCCCACCTGGCAGGCCCGCAGATCGCGCCCCAGCGCCGCCACTTCGCCTTCTCCTCCGTCTCCCCCGGCGCCGGCGGCGGGGGCAGGGACAAGGAGCCGCTGTTCACCGAGCAGACCGTCTACGACCTGCTGTTCCAGCTGGAGCGGGAGCGGCAGAAGGAACGCGAGGATCGGCGCAAGGCCGGGGCCGGCGGCGGCGGCGAGAAGGGGGACGAGGGGGAGGAGGAGGAGGAGGAGGACTTCATGGGCGTGAAGCCGCTGATCGAGAAGCTGGAGCGGCGGAACGCCAAGGAGGCCAACCTCCCCGACGAGTCCTTCCTGGAGCCCAGCGACTCCGAGTCCGACGAGGACGACGAGCGCTTCTCCTCCGACTCCATCCGCCGCCGCGTCGACGAGTTCGACCGCAAGTGCAAGCGCCAATCCGAGCTCCTCCGCTCCTTCGCCGAGGCCGGTATGCATAGCTTCCCCTCCCCCCTCCATTCCTCTCCATTTCCACCACATTTCGCCGTCATGAGTCATGTGAATCCATGGCTGTGCTCTTATACAATGCATCAAGCACACGGCATGCCACACGTATATGTAGGAAAATATAGGGTTGATTGTTGGAGAGGAAAAGTACATCCTCTAATAAATTCGGTATAAGATACCACATCTGTAAAGCCTCACATATATATTACCATGACCTGACTGAGGTATTTGGTTTGTGTATGTAGCAGTGAGCAAATGTACTATAACTGTCGGAGCGATCTCTGTAAGCACAAATAGCTTAATGGCCCCAATATCTTAATTAGTAAATTGTAAAGGAATCCATATATGTTTTGTTCTGCCTGACCACGGGCAATTTTGCGCTGACAACCATCAGTCACAGATACAACAAGTGATGCATTTCCATTTCCTGAATGTTGCTTTGTTCCTGAATGTCGCTGACAGCCATCACAGTCACAGATACTAGTCATGTATTTCCATTTCTTGAATGCTGCCATGTTCCTGAACAAATCTCCTTCTGCGTTGATGTTGATGTTGCCGAACAGAGACCCTTGATGATGCTCACAAGATCATGACGAAGATCGACAAGTTCGAGCAGCGCCATCTGAGCCTGCCGCTGGAGTACAGGGTCATCGGGGACATGATGAACCGCCTCAAGGACTCCACGGGGAAAGAGCGCTTCATCCTCCTGCAGAAGCTGAACCGGGCCGTCAGGCTCATGGAGTGCAAGGAGGCATACGACCCCAGCAACCCCGCAAACTTCGGGCTTATCCAGCACCAGCAGGTCGACTCTCCAGACGATGTGATTGATAACGCTGGCTTCGACAAGGAGAAGCAGATGATCCAAGGAGAGAGCCTCGATGACGAGGATGAGGAGTTCAATGAAGACAAGGAGAAGGACGATATGCTCATCGAGAAACTAAATGCTATTGAGAAGAAGATCGAGGACAAATTGGCGGACCTGGATCATACGTTTGGTAAGAAGGGCAGGGTTTTGGAAGAGGAAATAAAGGATCTGGTGGAGGAGAGGAACTCCCTGACGGACAAAAAGAGGAGGCCTATGTACAGAAAAGTAAGTGATGCTTTATCACTGGAGTTCATTGAATTGTTATAGCAGGCACCTTATGGCTGGGCGTGCCCTTCATTGATGTTCTTAATTTTACATTTGTAACTCCATTGTGCCAACCGCATTGTTGCCTATACTAACACATTTGGTATGCTTTTGACAGGGTTTTGATGTGAAGGTCATTGATGTTAATCGGACATGCAAAGTTACAAAGGTGAATGCTCTTTTTCTGGATGTTCATAAATACTAGTTATAGATTATCCCTATGATTAATTCTGCATTTCTCTTCTCAGGGAGGCCAAATAGCAAAATACACAGCATTGTTGGCAACTGGAAACTACCATGGTGTTGTAGGTTTTGCAAAAGCTAAAGGTCCAACAGCAAAGATTGCAATACAGAGGGTATGGATGTCCCCTGTTACAAACAATATATCGAACTTATATTTGAGCTATTGAATCATTTCCTTCCTCTCCATCTATATCATCCATTCCACTATTAGCTCATTTTCTTTTCTTGTTTGTGGTTTACACATGCGAGTCTCAAGCGATGGTGACCAAGCTGTGCATATGTGTGTACAGTACAGGGTTAGCATGCAGATTAATAATATTGATAGTGAAACATGGGTTATATATCTTATTCATTTCAGAACTGGGAATTCAAATTGCTGAATATATCCAGCTTTATATTTTTTTTGATGCAAGATGCTAAATCTGGTAGATTCATATGACATTTGCTTCCACTGGAAACAAAATTTGCTGGTCCAGTACGGCCCGTAAGTTTGTTATATATCTAGCTATGTTTTTAAAGCGTCCTTAAGGCGACGCCTAGGCGTCGAAGCGCTCCCCCTCCGCTTTGGAAAATCGACCGCTTTGGGCGCCTAGGCGTCCAAAGCGCCCGCCCTCCCTAAGGCGGCAAGGCGTCGCCTTAAAAACATAGATATCTAGTGAAATTTCTCTAAAATAGTCATACTGAATTGTCAATGCTGGCATATGAGCAATACTTTTCTGGTATATGCAGATATTCTAAATACTTTTCTGAATCTTAGATATGGTAAATACTGAGTTACTACTACTTTTAGGCTTCAATTGTAATTCAATACCTCAACTGAAAATCCTGGCTCTTACATGACATTTGCTTCCTCTCAAAACAAATTTTTTTGGTCCAGTATGGCCCATAGGATAGTATGTATAGTGAAGTTCCTTAAAAATATAGTCGTACTGAATTGTTAGTTGCTTAATATGTTCATCTGGATAATGCTTATTTAGTATGCAGATATGCAAAATAGTAAATTCTGAGTTATTACTATCTTGGGCTTCAGTTGGATATGGATACCTCAACTAAAAAGTTCAGCTCTTACATGAAGCTCCTTGTTCTGTTTCCACTTTCCAGGCCTATGAGAAATGCTTCCAGAACCTACATTACATGGAGCGTTATGAGGAGCACACAATTGCTCATGCAATTCAGGCCAAATATGAGAAAACAAAGGTAAAATATACACATCTGGGCATCAAATCGGCTTCTTCTTGATCAGCTGCTGTAAGGCATCTTTTCTGGATATGATATCTCACTGTGTTGCATCTTAAGATCTACCTCTGGCCCGGACCAATGAGGAGCGGGATGTGCGCCGCCGGCAGGACTGTCGAAACTGTGATGTATCTAGCCGGGTTTAGCAATGTCAAGTCAAAGGTGTGCTTATGCTGTACTAGACACTAGACAGGACCACTAGTCACTCTGGATTTGCAAAGTGGTAACCTTATGTCTTTATTGTTATTATCTTGCAGATTATCGGATCGAGGAGCCCGCTCAACGTTATCAAGGCTCTCTTCATAGCACTGAATGCCGTGCGTGCTCTATTACTCAGGATATTTACTTACAGTGCTTTTGTGTCCTCCGGCTTTCGTTCCTAAGCGATCTGCTATCTGTATTTTTGTTTGTTTTGCAGATTGAAACGCCCAAGGATGTGGAGCAGAAGTTTGGACGGACTGTTGTGGAGTCGTACTTGTTGTAGCGAGGTAGTCATCTGTTTCTGTTTGTGGAGATCACGTCACGTCGGGCCTGCTGGAGTGGCAAGGGAAGACCGAAAGGAGGAGCCGGTGGCAGATCCGACCATGAGACCTCTGTTTGCATCCGTGATCCCAACTATTTGTTTGTCCTGCGACCGGTCCCCTGTTAACCGGGTACTGTAATATTTTGAACTGATCAATGCATAGTGTAACCAGATAGCAGGTGGTCATATTTACTTGGCAAATAGAATGAAGGCCACGTTTGGTCGCTGTTTATTTGGTTTTGTTAGCAGATATTATGCAATTCTGTCATGGTGGCCTGCCTGGTTGCTTGGGAGGTTAGATCTTAGATGGATCCAAACTTGGTAGAATGAATAAAAACCCTTGGTCTCTTGTTCTTCTGCTCTGCTACCCCTTGGTTTGCTCGTTTCATCATTCACATATACTGTATGTTCAAGTCTACGGAGAAGTAAACAAATTTGCTGGAGCTGGCTGACGGATGTATATCACACACTGACTATCCTGGATTGGTTAATTGGTTTGAATGTGTTTCAGACATGCTCCCTCCGTTCCGAATTACTTGTCGCAGGCATGAATGTATCTAGATGTATTTTAGTTCTAAATACATCCATTTCTTTTTCAGAGATGTATTTTAGTTCTAAAGGCATTCATGAATGTATCTAGATGTGTATGCCTCTGGAGTAGATGGATTTTCACTAGTCATTTATTGTTATTCACCTGGAGTCCTGGACTGATTTGAATAATTTAGGGCGAGTTAATTACTCAAATGTAAATGTGTGCTTGATTGTAGACAGAGTAGTTGCATTCATCAGGCTGCATTTTGCTTCTCCCCTGCATTCATCACTGTTCATCCACTAGAATTTTGGCACTGGATATCAAAAGAGGCATCCGTTCCAAGATCAAAGGAGGCATCATCCATTACATCTTGCCACAAACACCATAGTCAGACGAGCCTACACTTACAACCAGCTCCTGCCTCAGAGAACCAGACGGTTAGCCTCCAACAAGGTGGGCGTCGAGCTCGCCAAGATCGCCGTCGTCATCTTGTAGGCGAATGGCGTCCAGCTTCTGCCTCAGGACCGTGATAGCATTCATGATCAACTCATAAGCCGTGATGGCGCCGGTCGTTTCCACGGTGAACACAAAGCTGTCCTCCTTGGCGTTGATCTCCACCAGTCCTGGCTTCCCCATGGCCTCTGCTTTCTTGATCACCTCATCGTCGTATGTGTATGCCTCCGGATCCACAACCGTCACCTGACAGTGACGCAAAAGTAGGCAGGCATGATCAAAATCAATGGTTTGTTATATGCAATAAATAAGACAACTGGCCACAGAATTGCAGGTCTGGGCCAACTGCCACACAATAGTAAGCATGCGCACATCATTCTAGTATACCACTCCAGTATTTAGAAGTAGACAGCTCCATGGCTTGATTTGCCCTTGCAGATATGAGAAGAAATTGCAACCCCATCTACCATAAAAATTTGAAAACATTTTAAACAGATAGGCATTTGATAACATTTACTGTTTTATGAGCATAAAAAAGTCAGCCTGACAGACAATGACATTTATCTTTTGATCATTCTTTTAGAATGAGCTATGCTACATAACGTGTAATTGTTTACAAAGCACAGAGTGACAGAAGTTCCTCAAGATATGCTTAAAAAAGGCATGTACCGCAAGTCCTAAGGCATTTGCCCCAAGCATGACGTGGTTTATTGAGCAAAACAAGACCCATCAAGGGAATGAGGAGGTCAGGTGGAATGAACTTTCAAAAGGCCAATTCAGGAGTTGACAAAGTGTAAATCCACTCTCTACGCATGTGCAGATTTTAAATAATCTATACAAAACAATTCATTAAAATGATAGCATGTGATGATGCCAATTTTTTGGCTATTTATCGTCATATGAGATATGCACAAAATGTGGCAGGTATCAGGCATGTAATGGGCTATCTACTTACACGGAAACATAGCATTTATACTTTACACTTATGATTGGCAGGTGTAGGGCCTCAAGTAAACCCATCGCCTTAGATTGAAAGAAACTTTGGTTCAAAGGAGAAGTGGATGAAACACGTAGGAATGGGTATTTCTCCTATGGTGGTACTATTCAAGCCTTTGGTTCAAAGGAATGTAGCAAGAAAGATACAGAGGAAATTTCCCTTTGGTCCCTGTTTCAGAGGGAAAACACAGAAACTTTACCGAAATAGGCTTACGCCCCGCTATATTGATATAGCAACCACCCGATACAACAATCCGATTCACGCTGGGGCAAACAGCACAAGCACGCCCAAAAGAAATAACAAGAGAAAATAAGAGAAGAAATGCCAACAACGCCGGATCGACGAAAGCTACGGCACACCGCGATCGTTGCGCCCACCGAAGATAACCACCACGCTCCAAAGCCACCAAGTTGCCGTGTACCAAGCACCACCTTCAAGAAGGAATGCGACGATGACGACGCTGCTGCCCGGACGAGTCCTAGGATTTCTCCCGGTACACGGAGGGTAGAGGGGGGAGAGGGTCACCCGACGCCCTTCAAGAAGGATGGTGGCGCCCGCAGGCGTCACCGCGTTGGTGCCGGCAAGACCCGACATGGATTTCTCCCGACCTCTCGCGCCCACCACCCAGGACCAACCTTCGGCTCCACCACACCCGCCGCCCACCAACATGCGCCAACAGTCACGAGGACACCGCCGTCGTCTCACCACGGCCAACGAAGCGAGGCCGGCCGGATCCAAACGAGACACCCGAAGACAAGGACCGGCAGCACCGCAGCCACAAGGGAGGGAACAACCTCCACCGGCTTAGGCGGTAGCAGACCGGGCATAGCAGCAGAGGCACACCAGACCCCCTGTCCGGCCAGGCCCTGCGTGGGCCCGTGAAGCTTCGCCGCCGTGCTGCAGCAGTCGCGGCACAGCAGCCGCCGTCCCTGTCGCGAGGAGCTCGCCGGAAACCACCGGAGAACAGCCCACTGCGGCCACCAGCAGGCCCGCCCCGACCCAGATCGGGCCCGTAGGGCCTAGATCTGGGCCAGCCGAGCGCCGCCGGCCGCCGCAGGCCATGGGCCGTCACCGCCGCCAAGGGGCAACGCCTCCGCATCGCCGCCGTCCAGATCCGCGCCGGAACGCCGCCGGCCGAAGGGCTCCGCCGCCAGGACCGCTCACCCGAGCCGGGGTCCAGCGACGGGTGAAGAAGGAGGGCCGCCACCGCCGGACTGCGGGGCGCCGC
>NC_041392.1:714232143-714268503 GCF_002162155.2 Triticum dicoccoides
TTTCTGTATCACACAGAAACTTTACAACCCACTTGCACCTCTTTTTCAACTTCCTACACACGAAGAACAAGATTGAGATTCTTAGTGGCATAACATGATGATTATACCTTTCCATGTGGTTTGACTTTGATTTGACTCTGTTTGTTAGGATTCATGTATTTTTTCTATCCCCTTTAACCAAGCACCCAAGTCTGCAAAATTCCTATGTTTCCAATCCTCTGTTTTACACATGCATTCATATTCAATTCCTGCGTTTTTAGAATCATGTGAGCCAAATGAGGCCTTACATGATGCTAGTAGATCCACCTTCACTTAGTGGCTGCAAACAGTGCATGTGATTTGGATGGTGATAGGATAATTTAACCCAACAAGGACATGCTAGAAGAAGGCATTCATGAAATTTAAACTTTAGCTAGTAGAGCTCCGAGGGTTTAGAAATGTCTTTGAACAATCATTAGCATGGTTTGCATATGTTGTTGTGGTTGCTGATTTGCCGTAATTTTGTGCTCTCGCACTTAAATGTGGAGAAGCAATTGAGTTTGAACAAACAATATTTTTGGGGTTTCTTCTCGTTGACTCATGACAAGTGCCTACCCAAGAGTTCGGTAAATAGAACAGCGCAATTTGCAGTATCTCCATCAGGAATGGAAACATAAATTTGGCAACAGGAAAGACAATTTTAGTCACATGTTACTAGTAAATATATCGACACAACAATTATTGCTCTGAGTAGTCCATTTTTAATAGAATTTGCCGTTAAAATCACTACTACGAAGCATCAGTGCAATGTGTATTGATATGTCAAGTTGCCAACCAGACCAAAAAACAAATTCAGGTATTTGACAGTAATTTAATCCGAACAGCCAGAAAAATAGATAGAACATATAAGTACACAAGCATTGAACAGAAACACATGCACTACTTACGATAGCAGGTGCTGTGTTACAACTGTAGTGACAGATTGCAGCATCAGCAAATATAGATGGCTTATCTAAAGTAATGCATGTAGACTGCACAACATCATAGTTGTGGTGTTGAATGACTTGACCAATAATGTAAGATGTCTGATGAATCTAGGAATAGTTCGCGTGCACGCGCGCACACACACACACACAAACTCACAATGAATCTAGCAATTGTTTATCATAGCATATGAAAAACCCAAAAACTCCGGATTCGTTGATGATGTTATTGAAACAAGTGATGGAGACGCACTAGTAGAGAACAAGCTGACCTGTTGGGTGACAGGATCAATGTCAAATACTTTGGTAGGGCTGCTCTCCACCCAGCTTTGTTTTTCCTCAAGTGTAAGTGTCTCCATGAGCTCTTCATTAATACATATATCAGGCTCATACATGAAGGTCACAGTAGCAGCTGGAGACCATTTGGCATGGTCCTTTCCAATTCCCTTCCTAGCAATTGCTCGAAGACGCAGCTCTTGCCCACAACGCAGCTTTACAATTAATATGCCCCTGAAATAAGATATTATTTAAGGCTCAATACCAATAAGCATTAGTTAAACAAGATAAAACTTAAGGGCACTTTTCAGACATTTATTTTCAACTAACTGCTTACAAAGGAAAATGATTTGGTTAACTTATAAAGAGAAGGAAAGATACATGTGCCATACACAGTAGTATTCCCAACATAAGTATTTACAATCTGCACTCTCAAATGGGATATGGAGAACTGAGTCATTTTCAGTGTTTATCCCACATAAGATTAGTGTGTGCAATCATCATGTAAGATCCACTAATAACCAAATGCTCAGCACTTCCATTCATAAGGTAGCTTAATTTTTATTGTGGCAGCAGAAGAACATATCAATAGTGCATGCTCTGTGCATGTAGGTGAAGATTTATAGTATTATTAATAAGCAGAGTACGCTTGCATTTAGAAGCACATAAAATGAAAGATCAGTGTCAGATAGATAGACAGTCAAATGCCCAAATTTCATAATCAAATAGTTAAATGTGCATCCAACCTAGAAGTTATTCAATCAAACCCTTAAGGGATAAAAAGTCTTATCCCCTCCTAAAGATGCCACTGACGGTAAGTCTGGTATACACAGATAACTGTGGCCTCACCATTTGTACTGCTGTCTCCACATAACATTAGTGTGTACAATTAACATGTAAGATTAACTAATAACCAAATGCTCAGTTTTACTTCCATTCATTGCACCCCCTTATGCTGGAATGACAGAAAAGGAGAAAGGAGATTGTACAAAAAAAAATGCCTCTTTTTTTTTATAACTAACTGCTTACAAAGGAAAATGATTTGGTTAACTTATGAATAGAAGGAAAGATACATGTGACATACACAGTAGTATTCCCAACATAAGTATTACAATCCGCACATTTAAATGGGATATGGAAAATTGAGTCATTTTCAGTGTGCCCCCCCATAAGATTAATGTGTACAATTGACATGTAAGATCAACTAATAACCAAATGCTCAGTACTTCCATTCATAATGTCCCATTATTATGGAATGAAAGAGGAGGGAAAATAAGATTGTACAAAAAAAAGGCTATGTTACTTTTTTTTAACTAACTGCTTACAAAGGAAAATGAATTGGGTAACTTATTGTAGAAGAGAAGAAAAGATACATGTGACATACTGACATATAGAGTGGTACTCCCAACATAAGCATTACAATCTGTACCCTTTGAATGAAAATGGAAAACTGAGCAAATCATAGGCAGATAAACATACAGTATATGGATGAACCCCATGGAACAATGAGGTGATGAGAAGTAGGGTAAGAGTTATAATAACACTATGGCAGAAGGCGCATACAACTTAGGCTCTACTCTGCAGCCATCAAGCTCGTTTGTTTACATTATTGAAAAGTAAAGGGAAATTGGATGGTAGCTTCTTTTGTGTCTCTTTTTTACAACCTGTTATTGCCCCCCTTCATTTTCTAAAAGTGGTATCAAGGTCTAAAGTAAATAATTTCGCTGGGCAAAGGATGCACAAAATGTCGACCATGTAGTATGTATATAACCCAGAAAGGTATCTAGACAAGCATAGAATGTGCATATCGAACAAGGATAAATAGTTTATAATTCACTGGACAAGAGTTTTTGGAGGCTTTAACAAGAGATGGCAACATTATTACTAGTTACCAGGAAATGCTGGTTTAGTTCAGATATATATATAGTAGAAGGATGCAAAAATGAGTGTTCATTGGAATCAACAATACAAGATTGCTTTGGCGAAATACATATATTCCTTCGTCTTAATCCTGATCCCACTTGAAAATGTTGTAGAACGATACAAATATAGTTTCACTCAAGTAATTGCAATTTTAAGGCAGTGAAAGCGTACGGTGGTGTAAGTGAGGACAACTACCATTTTGGCATAGATAGAGTAAAATGCTGGCCCCTTGGCTTCCTACTACGTACTAACTAAACCTATAAGCAATTGTAGCATTGGATAATCTGAAACTGAGACCTGGTTGAGCATGATTGAGTTACATGCGCTGCTAGACTGCAAGCAACCCAATGCTGATTTAAAATAAAGTGTAATTTTGACCTTTCGATACAAATTAACCATCGAACTGAATCATGTACAGATACGATGACGAACATGCATGAGGTACTTCAAATAGTGCAGTCACAAGATAACATTTTGTACATCTACCTTCCAAAGAAATAAAAAATGCATTTAGAGGCAAGACAAAGAGTCAGGGACAAATAAATCAGTTAGTACAAAGCATGATTAATTTGACAAACAAAAAAACACAACAAACTAGATATATATATAGAGAGAGAGAGAGAGCCAGAGAGGTGAATTAGGAATCCATCATACAGATAAGCTACTAGCCAGTAGATAGAATGACTACATAGGGTTAGTTGGGTTCTGTAGATCAGGCAGAGGTCATCATTTCATCAGATTAACACTTGGGGGCTTTAACAAGTAAAGAACACAATGGGCCGTAATGGAGAGCGCGATCGACTTGCCTGCTGTCACCGGCGGCGTCGGCCTGGTCGACGGGGCAGACCTTGGGGTCGGTAGAGCGGAGGTCCATGGCGGTGACCTCGAGCGTCTGGCCGGAGTCGGTGGCGCGGGCGGCGAGGTGGAACTCGATGGAGCAGTACTCGCAGGAGCCGTCGCCGTCGCAGGCGTCGCAGTCGCGGGAGAAGCGCATGGCGGACATGGCGGCGGAGGAGGTGAGCGGGATGAGGCCGAGGCGGTGCGCGAACTCGTCGGTGAGCACGGAGGAGTTGCTCTCGATCTCGACGAGGTCGATGGCGACGGTGGGGACCGCTGGTAGGAGGCGCCCGCCGCTCGAACTTGGCGTACTCGTCCCTCAGCTCGCGGATCCGCACGCGCGGGAACCGCTGGTAGGAGGCGCCCGCCGCCGGGCGCTCCATGCCGCCGGAGGTGGAGTGGGTCGTAGCGAGGGTTTTTGGTCGGGCGGCGGATTTGGGGGGAAACGGAACAGGCGGAGGAGAAGACTGGAGGACGGGGTTTTTGTCTGTCTTTTGCCCTTCTTTTTTTCTTTATATAAAAAAATGTCTCTCTTTTGCCCTTTCGCTTGATGCGCCGCGTTAAGATTCGTGCCGGATCAAATGCGTGGCTTCGTGGCATCTAACGGTCCATTTTGTTGCGGCTGGTTGCGGAATGTGTCTTTTGCGGGCGAAGCGTTTTCTGCTGTGAGGCGACCTATCAAGGCGACTAGATTTTCTGCTGGTCCAACCCGGCCGCCTCCTTGGCGGCAGCGCGGTGGCCGGCACCTTTGCTGTGTCAGGTCGGGGCTTTGAGCGTCGGTGCTGCTCTCTCTCTCTCTCTCTCTCTCTCCGTAAGACGATCTAGATGGTCAATGAGGTCAATTGGTGTAATGTAAGCCGTTTCAGTACCCAACATCGCTGGTAACAGTTAAGAAGTCGCTCGGATCCCAAAGAAGCAGCACGACCAAGAAAAACCAGTTCACGAGTGCATTGGTGATCTTCGAGAGGAAACCACCGCTACATTGATCGCCAAGCCCATCATGATATGCAGAAACAAAACACTGGGTACTAAGGACAGTAGATGCCAAACCACCAACATTCCATGTCATATGCGCCCCATGCTTCCCACCATTTTCCTGCCCAAGAATGCACCACAAGAGTTCAGGGTGTAAGGTGCCCATCCAAAAACCTAAGCGATCTCCCACTAGAGCAGTGCACTGTCATATTGTAACGTATTGTTGCTCCCATGGCTTGAATAGGCAGAACCGAGACAAAGTACACTACATGATAGAGTGTTGTTGTCAACTAGAGTAGTACGGTTGTCAAATAGCCCCTGAAATCCACATCAAACTTGAGACCCACTGAAGCCTGAAAAATAAAGCACTCGTGGTATTCATATTTCAGGAAAACCTTCATGTTGTTGATGGTGTCACTACCCAGTTGCAAGTGCAAGCCATATATGAAGCTGACACATAGATTAATCATAGTGTAAATTGGGTTTTGCACCGCCACCACTCTACTGATTAGCAACAGAGATCGTGGAAGCTTGGGCTGCAATAAGAACACTTCCTCACATACTTCATTGGTTAGTTGTCGACATGGACTAACCCTTACTTGCAACACCCTTGATGATGTAGTAACAGGGAATATTTCCGCGAGGGAATTCTTCCTGAGGGTAGCAATTGAAGAGGGTCATGCTCCCAGAACTTGACAACAATCTACCATTGTTTCCTCATGTTTGCCCAAGCAGTAGGAAGACATTAGCCTTTGAATTTCCTTGAGTACCAAAAGGTGGCTTCCATGAGTACTCTGCTTCATCTGTGCCGACACTCTCGCCAAGGTATATTGTCAGACCATGTGCAGCCTTGGCAGCGCCCATGGCCTTGGCCGTAGCCCTTGGCATTGCCGCATGATACTCAGGATCACATGAACATCTCAGTGTTGTTGATGAGGCACCTTGTCGAACACCTCGAGGATGACTTGGTGTCCAGTTCGAGGCAACAAACAACCATCACGGCTGGGCTGGCCAAAACTCTGGAGGCTCCGTGAAGGATGCAACCACACTCCATGGAGTCAGTGTCTGCATCCCTAGGTTGCTTCCGCCGTGGCTACTGGTTGAGTAGGGGGTGGGGATCAATGTAGCGCCGCTGCTAGCAATGCTGTCGAGGGTTTCGTCGCTTGCCGCAGGTGCAATGAGCACGGGGAGGATAGCGACAGTGGCCGTGAGCAACGCAGGTGTCGTGGCTGGGGTGAACGCAGAAGCCAATGTGGCACCCTTGTAACTTGGGAATTCGGTCAAACACATGGCATGCAACATGGTGGAAGAGCTGCTGGTTGTAGAGGGGACAACCTCAACAACCTCCTCGAAGGCAACAGTTGGTGGTGAGGAGACATGAGGCAGGACCTCATCGATGCAAACGTCGAGGCTGGCACCAGGGATAGTCACCACAGGTGCAAGACTGGCAGTGGCATTGTCGTGGTCAACCTCAATCTCTTGGGTCGTTGGTGCTGGTGTGGGAGACTTGATTTCAGCGTCTGCGCCGACCAACTCCAGCAACTCGCACACAGCATCCCGGATTCGACCGAATTGCTCAGCTAGGCTGCTCATGGTGACTACGGTGGGGGAAAATTTGGAGGTGGTGGACTGGCTCTGAATACCAAATGATACGGTCCTAGGTATCAAGCACTGGATTTCACTCACAATCGACGAATTCAATATAAGAGGGTAGCTAGGGTTCATCATCAAGAAGGGGAATGGGAAGTAGAGTCAGGAGTGATACGTCTCAAACGTATCTATAATTTTTGATTGCTTCATGCTATATTATCTATTGTTTTGGACATTATTGAGCTTTATTTTCTATTTTTATATTATTTTGGGACTAACCTATTAACCGGAGGCCCAGCCCAGAATTGTGTGTTTTTTGCCTGTTTTAGGGTTTCGAAGAAAAGGAATATCAAACGGAGTCCAAACGGAATGAAACCTTCGAGAACGTGATTTTCTCAACGAACAAGACCCGGAGACTTGGACCCTATGTCAAGACACAAAAGAGGAGGCCACGAGGTAGAGTGGCGCGCCTACCCTCCCCAGCCGCGCCCTCCACCCTCGTGGGCCCCCTGTTGCTCCACCGACGTACTCCTTCCTCCTATATATACCTACGTACCCTCAAACGATCAGATACGGAGCCAAAAACCTAATTCCACACCCGCAACTTTCTGTATCCACGAGATCCCATCTTGGGGCCTGTTCCGGAGCTCTGCCGGAGGGGGCATCGATCACGGAGGGCTTCTACATCAACACCATAGCCCCTCCGATGAAGTGTGAGTAGTTTACCTCAGACCTACGGGGCCATAGTTAGTAGCTAGATGACTTCTTCTCTCTTTTTGGATCTCAATACAATGTTCTCCCCCTCTTTTGTGGAGAACTATTCGATGTAATCTTCTTTTTGCAGTGTGTTTGTTGAGACCGATGAATTGTGGGTTTATGATTAAGTCTATCTATGAATAACATTTGAATCTTCTCTGAATTCTTTTATGTATGATTGGTTATCTTTGCAAGTCTCTTCGAATTATCAGTTTGGTTTGGCCTACTAGATTGATCTTTCTTGCAATGGGAGAAGTGCTTAGGTTTGGGTTCAATCTTGCGGTGTCCTTTCCCAGTGACAGTAGGGGCAGCAAGGCACGTATTATATTGTTGCCATCGAGGATAACAAGATGGGGTTTTCATCATATTGCATGAGTTTATCCCTCTACATCATGTCATCTTGCTTAAGGTGTTACTCTGTTTTAACTTAATATTCTAGATGCATGCTGGATAGCGGTCGATGAGTGGAGTAATAGTAGTAGATGCAGGCAGGAGTCGGTCTACTTGTCTCGGATGTGATGCCTATATACATGATCATACCTAGATATTCTCATAACTATGCTCAATTCTGTCAATTGCTCAACAGTAATTTGTTCACCCATCGTAGAATACTTATGCTCTCGAGAGAAGCCACTAATGAAACCTATGGCCCCCGGGTCTATTTTTATCATATTAATCTCCTACTACTTAGTTATTTTCTTTACTTTTTACTTTGCCTTTATTTTACTTTGCATCTTTATCACAAAAATATCAAAAAAATTATCTTATCAGATCTATCAGATCTCACTCTCGTAAGTGGTTGTGTAGGGATTGACAACCCCTATTCGCGTTGGTTGCGAGTATTTATTTGTTTTGTGCAGGTACGAGGGACTCGTGCGTAGCCTCCTACTGAATTGATATCTTCGTTCTGAAAAACCGAGGAAAATACTTACGCTACTTTGCTGCATCATCCATTCCTCCTCGGGAAAAACTAACGCAATGCTCAAGAGGTAGCAAGGAGGTGCGAGTAGGAGTTCGCCCAACGGCGCTAGGTTCAGGTCTCTGTTCTTCGATGCCTATTTGGCCCGTTGGGCGATGAATATATATCTTCGGTCACTAGACCAGCCAGCTCCCGACTTCTTTGGGTTGGAGTTCCTCTCTCTCTCCCTTGGGCCAAGCGGTTGTCCTTGGGCTTCTCATGGCACGCTATTGCATACAAGACAGGTCTTCCACTAAGCTTACTAGTCATTTCTAAAAATGTGCTTCCCTGTTTGGCCCCGGAAAAAGAAACCATCCCTATTTGCGCACACCTAATTTTCATCTAACATTCTTAGTAGCCAAAATTGACAAAAGGTGTCATATTACCAATAGAATTTAGCCCATGTGTAATACAGGGAAGAGACCATCATTAGTAGCCAATATTGGCGGAAATGTGAAATTAGGGATACAATTTATGTCCCGTGCCAAATAGGAAGTATTTATTTCTGGTCCAAATGGGGAAACACATTATTAGAGAAGGTCTGTATAAAGGAATTCTCTCTTCGTTGTCTCAGATGGAAGGGGAACATCAGAGTTTTAGCAAAGATCTGATGGAGTTGAGATGGGGGCGTCGTCGCCGGCGTTCCTCCCAACCACTGCTCGATACCTTAGGAAGTGAAGCGGACCACATTAGTGCTCTCCCTACCGACCTACTCCTCCTCATCCTTGCCCGACTCAGATGCATTGCCGCCGCCGCGCACACCAGCGCCCTCTCCCGCCGGTGGCGTGGCCTCTGGGCCCACCTCCAACAGATCGTCTTACTCAACATCACCTTCCCCAAGATCGAAGCGGCGATGGGCCACGTTCCTCGGCCCCCGAGCATGATTTCCCTCCTCGAGATCCATGTCGCCAAGGAGGGCTGGCACGTCCCCAAGAAACAAAGGCGCCTTCATGGGCTCCGCAAGCCTGATGTAACCTCGCTGCTCCATGCTGCAGCGCGACTTGAGCTGAAGGAGGTCATCTTTGGCCTCCCCTTGGAAATAATCAATCCCTATATCGTGGATCTACCTTGCTTCCACTGCGCCACCTCGATCACGATGGAACTTCCCGTCGTCATCTGTCGTGTGCCAGACGGTGTCGAGTTCACCGCACTCAAGACGTTGATTCTGTCGTCCTGCTACATCAACATCGTTGCCATGCTCTCATGTTGCCTGTGCTTGCGCATGCTCCACCTCAAGCGTGTTGGCATACATGAGAACAACCTGACAATCCACTCTCCGTCACTTCAGGAGATTGTAGTGGACGGGAATTCATGGATAGACCATGTAGACATCGTTGCCCCCATGCTTAAGAAATTTACCATGTCCTTTGCCACAATGGCGGAGTCCAAAATTTTCTTCTTGGCCCCAGTGGTGGAGAAGGTGTCATGGAACTGTTTACCCAGATGGCCCATTGTGTTTGGTCTTTGGCAACTCCAACTGTTGAGATTGCAGGCACCAGTTGAGAGACAAGGACAATTCCCTTCACTCCGAATTGATGTCTGTGCGGTGTGTCCCCTCTCCTATTCAGTTTATTGCAAACTCATATTAAACAGTTTTCTTTTGTGAATTATATGTCTCCTTCCAAATTGTTTCCCAGTTGTCATCTAATTTCCTTGATGAGTTGGCCAACTTTACACAAGAGATAGAGAAGCATATGGTTGTTGCCTTCTCTGTTGTAGAGCTACATCTCACAACAAAGGGGCATGTTTTTGGAGCCTGTGTTTCATCTTCTTGGGATTAATCTAATGGGCACTGCTATGCAAAAGCTTAAGGTTTTTTTGTGGAGAACAATGGTAACTATTAGCTCTGATTACATATCTCGAAAATTCATTATGTGATTCGTGAAATTTTTTACATTATGTGGTCATTTACATCTATTTTTTGTTTCAGGTGCAAGAAGAATGCAAACCAGAGTGTCCATGTGCGCCCACAAATTGGAGAACCCAAAACATCTCACTGACTACTCTCAAAGAAGTGGAGATCAATGGCTTTGAAGGAGTAGATCATGAGTTTGATTTCTTGAAACTCATACTCAAATGTTCGCCAAACCTTAAAGGAATGACTTTGAATCTGTCACATGAAGTCTGGTCAAGGAAAGGTGGATGCGAAATAGCACAAAACATCTTCAGGGCATATCCTTCCGTGAAGTGCCATGTTTATCTAATGTCTGGTAAGTTTGGCCGAAGCCTAAAGGTTAAGCTGACATTGCTTTTCGTGATATGGAAAATCTCTAGGGTGCTTCAAATGTGGAATTGACATTCCAATTACAAAGTCTAGTTGTGTACGTGTATCTCACTTATTAGCTAATATGATATATAACTACTGAGTTTGTGTGAGCACACCCTAACATCTTTACCAATACGTATGAAAGCTGAAGTGTAGAGTTAGGATTATTATTTTTGGATTTTTTTATACAAGCTTTCTTAACTTAGTTGCCCTTTTGTCACATGCAATCTCCTCTATGTATTATGCCCTTGTTTTTTTGCATATTTATTTAGGAGCCAAAATGAGTTTGTAAATTAGCCGGTGCTTGTTTTCTCATCTGAATTTTATTACCCTTCATGTTTTGTATTAAATTCTAGTTAATCACATTAAACACTTAGTTTGCTTGCTCGTATTTTCCATTGGCACCATTATTTGCTTATGTTATGGCTATACATTTGCATGTTTCTACACCGATTAGGGCTTGTTCTCATTTGTCTCATTTTGCAGAGTCAATGCATAGAAATCAAGATTGCACGTGGACATGATTCTCATCCTCCAGTTTTTGGATTGGTGGTGCGCATTGGGAAGAGCATCCTTTCCCATGACAATCAACTCCTTATAGTATTATTTGGTTTCAGGATTTTGCGTAGTTTGGTAGAAGCCTGCAACCGTTAAAGTGAAGCTTTGTTTTGGTAGTTCACCGCTACAATTGGCTTTAGGAGCGTTGTGCTCTTGGCTATGCTCAATCAACAAAGTGACATATTTTGATCAACATGTGTCAGTCATGCACTCCAAGTTATCTATGTTTTGATGGTTGCATGAACCAAATAAGCTCTATGCAATCAGTTGAATTCTCATAACATGAGAACACCATTTTGTTTTCTCTCTTTTCTAAATCACTACACATGCATGATGAACAATGATGCTCTGTATTCATTGTAGCTATTAAAATTTTGGGGAATATGGTCTCTTTGTAAAGTCACGGTGGTTGTCCCCCGACAAACTCAAGCCTTCTCGGTTTGCACGTATTTGCCTTCTTTATTTTTTGAAAGATTGTCGATGGAAGTGCACGCAATATCCAACAGCATAGCCGAGTGCGAGTTTGACTTGGAAGCAATTCAAACATGGTTCCTCAATTTTCATTCATTTTTACAAGTCTCACAAATGATTCCACTCATGTTTGAATGCATTTGCCCAAAACATTCAATCACATTTTGATTATCTTTAGATACATTTGACACGCATTTCAAACATTTCATGCGATTGAACAAGTGTACGAGATAATCCACTCAACTTCCATAATAGCTGAGCACATGCAACAAACATCCCAGGCAATTCTTTAAACCTACCATTTGTCCATTCCCATTCCAGAAAAGATTTTTAAATTTTTGAACCAGGTTTCGCTAAGAAAGTCAGACCATTCATATTTGAATTAATTTTGGATACATTTAGCGGGCATTTGAGGCAACTTTCAATCAATCCAGTCATATTTTTTTTACGAATAACAGGATCACTCGACATGCATTACACACAAATCTAGTTGAATTTCATATGCCCCAGCACACCTCACGAAAATATATATAACATAAATTTCAAAAGCATTTCAAGCGCATTTGAGTGTAATTTCAAAACCTTTCCATAGAGATTCTAGAGCCATCACATGAATTAACCTATTCAGACATCTTGTAAAACCGAGTCAGGTTTCTCCTAAATTGTGACAAAATAGAAGGAAAAGGAAAAAAAAGAACACCTGTGAGATCAGAACTACTTATTATATAATTAACACTTGTTCAAGGGAAAACAAATCTTTTTTTCCTCCCGTAACTCTAGGCGGCTAGACAAACTCTCCCCTTCAGCTTTCACCGGTGAGCCCTCCAATTCGATCAACCGTGAAAAATCTCTACTACTTAAAAAACCGTAAGGTTCCCATTTCACCTTTCCTCCCATCACCCCTTCGTCCAACCTTCCCCGTATAATAATCAATCATATTAATTTACTTACCTTATGAACCAATTTCATTACAATTTACTTACAAAACTTTTGATCAAAATATAAGGTAAATTACAGACAGATTTGATGAACATTTATTTACACAATCGCATATTATGGGCAGATAAATCACTTCTTATCAAAATATATGGTAAGTTACGAACATAATTTAATGATGCGTTTATTTACACAATATTTACACAATTAGTACATATTATGAATAGCCAAAACACAAACTAACATAGTAAAATATTTATATCTGCATTGTTCTAGTAACACCAACATCTCATTAGGGGAAAAAGCATCGACTGCCCAAGGGGAGGGCGGGGGCCGACGCTTCGCTCACATCGCCAGAACGCCTGCGCCTTTTCCCTTCTTCTTCCTCTCTCTCTCTCTAAAAAGAAACGCCTGCGTCTCCATCCACGGATCCACCTCCCGCCCCCGCGCGGCCCCGCGCGCCGCCGCTCGCCGGAGCCCGCCTCGCTGCCCCTGTCAAACCCGCCCCCAATCGTCAACTGTGGTAAGCGCCTCTCTACCCGCTCCCTCCCCCCTTTCAGCAACATTCCGATCCGCTCATCCGCTCCGGTCGTCGCGGGGCTGCGCGCCGGCGATCCGGTCCGGGTCTCCCTACCCTCTCTTACCAATCCCGCGTCTCCGGTTAGATCTCCCGGGGCAGGGGTTAACGCTCGTCGGTTGCCGACTGTGGATGGAACAGCCACCCGCAACACGTCGGTGAATCTGACCCTCGCCCTTTCTTTTTTCCCCATTCCGCGTGGAGGTCATCGTACCTACCGCCAGCCCTGGCCCTGGTCCAGTGTCTGCTCTGAATATATGTATGTTAGGGGTTTGTTTGTTACAGTAGATTTTAATCTGACGAAGTAACCGCCCCGAATTTTGATTCGAGAACCGGGCTTGAGGCTGTGAAGAAAGCATTTCGCAGTCAATCCGTCCGTGTGGTTATTGGGCTTGATTGCCCCTTGATTTCCTTCAATCATCTTCGGTGTGATGTCTTTGATGATGTGAATGCAGTCACAGCCATTCAATTTATTACCTGCAAGTTTGCATCTGTTAGAGCATCTCCAACAGCCGCCCAATGCGCGGCGCCTAAAAAACAGGTTTACAGCGCGCAAGTAAATTTTTTTAGGGCGCTACAAGACGTTTGCTCCAACAAGCGCTGCAAAATATGCTGCGCGCGCGAGTCCAACGGTCCCAATCAAGCGGTCCCATCTGCAGCAGCCCAGAGTTTGCAGCGCGCGCGACCGGGCGCACTAAATATGCTGCGCGCGATGCCTTTTTGATGCGCGCGCTGCATTAGTTATAGCGCGCGCGCTTTTTGTGCGGTTGCTGGAGATTCCAAACCGGGTCCGCGCACGCTAAAAGCAGTTTTTATACCGCGCGGCGCTCATATAGCGCTTCTGTTGGAGATGCTCTTAGTTGCTGCTGCCTTTTGTGATTACCATACCAGTCCAACTTTTTTTTTATAACACAGCTTGTATCTTTGATGCAGAGCCTGAATTGCTAGCGGACGACAGGGGGCGTTAGTGAGCTTCGGAGGGAACTATTCAGAGCCAGCCAGTCTTCTTCTGTAAGTGCTTTCCTACAACTCCTGCTTTCGTATGCAGTCTGTTGAAGAACCAGCTCAGTATCCAGTTCCCTTATTATTTGTTTTGTTTAGGTTCCATAGTTGCACTAGGGCGAACTTCCTTCTTTGGGAACCGGTCTCAGTCCCATCCTTCCTCACTACCAGATAGACGGCACTCAGGAGATCTACGCAGGTGGAGTTCCCTGTTTGTCTGCGGTGCACCGCACCCGGCAGTCCTTTGTAGCCATGGTGAGTTACTTGCCATCTCCTTCTCCCAGACCTTGTCATTCCTTGGACGCTATTGTCACCGAATTTGGGCAGCCAACGGGTCTGACTTGGCCAAATTGGAAGCGAAGTTCTGTTTTGAGCGTTAAGTTGGCACATAAAGATTGGTGCCATTTTGGACGTGCTCTGTTTTTCATTACCGAAGCCGGTACTGCTACACTAACCTGTGCAATGCACCTCAACACCTCATTACAAAATTCCTGTTTATATTTTCTGGTTACTTAACAGAGCATGTTTGGGAAGGTCCTGGAAGCTGATGTTAAAGTAGAGCCCCAGATAATTCTAGTTTCATATCATCACAGTTTGCGATCCATAATACTCCCTCTGTTCCAAAATAAGTGTCACTTGACTGTTTTTTTTGTCCATCCTCTGATGGAGCTATATGACACTTCCATTTGCAAGCTAAACTTATAAGCCATATAGTTGTATGTTGTATTCTGCTTATGCCAGTCAAGGTAGTCCAAACAGGAGAAAGTTTAATAAGGTGACATCAATCTTGTGGTTCAGAGTACTTCAGCTAGAGTTACTCCTTTAGAAACACCTTTCATGGGTTTAAGTGTTTAACGAAGGTAATATCGATGGTTGCAAATAGCTATCAAATGTGCTCATCGCTTGCTTTAGTTTCCCATGCTAATTTTGTTGGTTCTAGTTTGGTCATGGTTAACGTTAACTATGCAATATCTGAGCACCATATGCATTTATCCCTCATGGACAGGTTTATCACTCTAGTTTCATTGACGATGATGGGATCACAAAAGCCTGTGGGTGTCCTTTGCTTCCACTAAAAACTCATATAAAGGGCCCAGCCCCAGCCGCGGATTCAGGTGCCGTTACAACATCATACACATTTATAATGATGTAATTCCATTCCTGTACGACCATGTCAAACTGCTTATTAACGTTGATGCTATTACAGATAAGGCGGATATAGTTGATGAAGCGATAACTTTCTTCCGAGCAAATGTTTTCTTCAAAAACTTCCATGTCAAAAGCCCAGCAGACAAATTGCTCATCTATCTGACATCTTACATCAATATTGCCTTGAAAAGATTAGAAACCTGCCGGACACTGGCTGTCGGAACTAAGGCAATCATTAACCTGGGGTTGGAAAAAGTTCCTGTGCCTGGGGAACCAGGGTTTCCATTCCCTGGACTTTTCACTCTCCCCCAATCTGGGGAGGAAGCAGGTATATATAGCTCCATCAACTTCAATTGCATATCTGCACGTGCATAGACTTTTAGTGAAAGTAACTAAGCTAAACTCTTCTCTGCAGAAGTTGTTTGCTTGGTATTTCACGTAATTTAGTTCAAAAAAAGTACTCCCTCCGATCCATATTACTTGTCGTTCAAACGGATGTATCTGGATGTATTTCAGTGCTAGATACATCCGTTTGAGCGACAACTAATATGGATTGGAGGGAATAGTAGTCTTTTATTCAAGCCTTAGGCTAGTTCAGCTATAAATTGTTAGACACCGACCAAGTCTAACAGCAGAATATTCTAACTCCCATGGATTGTGATCCTCTCTAATGCAGAACTGTTGAGGAACTATCTGAAGCAGATAAGGGAGGAAACGAGCGGGAGGCTGCTCAACTGCGCATACAGGGCTAATGGCACTCCAAACAAATGGTGGTTGGCTTTTGCAAAGAGGAAGTTCATGAACGTTGTCATCCTTTAGAGCGTAAGCATATCAGCAACAGCTTAAGAGGCGTTCATGTAAATCCTGATTGCACCTGCACATTTATTCCTCCGGTGATGTAAAGATTCTTTCTCTTGAAGACTTCAAGTATACAATGCTGAAAACATTTTCTGGCAATGCACCTGCTGTTATCGTGGCCTTCACTGGATGAATCCTTCATGTTCTTCCTGTGGGTCTGGCCTGAAACTGGACCGGGTTTACTGTCGATGCACTGTTATGCAGATTGGATAATCTATCTCGGTTACAATTCTTATGATTGGTATCGGCGCCATAATGTAGGTACGATGAACTGGCTAGTTAGCAAGTATTTATGGGGACCAGGTTAATGGCCTGACAAGCGCATTTGGACCTTGTTCAGTTTTACGGTGATGCAATGGTGTAGTTGATTGAAGTTTCCAGCGTGCTAAGCAGATAAGTGCTATCTCCTTTAAACACCGCACCAGGGATGCAATCGTGTGACACACACTCCTGCTAAATATATTGATTCTAAGTCTAGTTTTGGGATGGTGACCTCCTGGCTTTGTTTTCCCTTCAGTGTCGAACGATGCAACTCTCTTTGATATTTAATAAGGGTCTATCTAGGGCACATCTAGATGACATTTAAATGACTTAATCAAGTATAAAAAGAAAATACCCCATGAATCTCCGCGTAAGATCAATGACATAGGATTTAGATGTGCAATACTCATGGCATATCTAGATATGCTTTAGCAAAACTGATAAGTTTGAAGAAATTATTCAAGATTTTTAACTTTTTTTTCATTTCTGCGTCCTTTCAAAATAAATTGCAGGAAATTTATGAAGCCTTCTTATACTGTTTTTCAGTAGAGAACGGCCATATGTTCCATTTAAGTTTGATATTTCATTATTTTAGAAAACTAGCATGTTGGTGCCCTGGGATGACACAGCGCTGTTTGTGAGATGACTGTAAAATCAGGAATAATGTCGGAGGCGAGGGTAAATCAGGTAGTATTTTTTTTTTTTTGCGAAAGGATCATTTCATTACTCAAGTGGATTCGCCACAGTCTTGCTTACATAAACCAACAATCTCGTCAGGTGCCGAACGCAGCCAGACGGCCGTACGTGGGATCGAGCATCCCATTTGCGAAAGGGCATGACTGGTACCGTTTTGCTCTCTAGGAATCAACCTGATTGCATGCTCCCTCCCTACAGCTAGCTTCCTCTTAATCTCTCCAACAAGAGACGCATTGGGGGATCTGTCCAATGATGTTTCCTTAATCATGCTTACTGCAGCAGCACAGTCCATCTCCAAGACGAGAGGCGCCATGCTCCACTCGAGAGCCAGGGTAACTCCCTCCATGCAGGCTGATAATTCAGCCTCAAGAGGACTTGCACATCTCGGGAGGAACCTGCAAGACGCGAAAATGACTGCTCCCACGTGATCTCGTAGTATCATCCCCGCGCCACCGGTTCCATCAGCTTCCCGCCATGCTCCATCGACGTTCAGCTTTACCCAGCCCTCTGGTGCCTTGCTCCACTGCTCAGGCGGCCTGGTACAGGAAGCCACGGTCACTTCACGTTTGCCCTTGAATCTTGAGTGATCGTATGAGATAACCATCTTTCCTTTGGTGATGTCGGCCTCGGGATGTTGCTGCAACCCAAGCAGAATGTCGATGTAGCTGCTTAGGAACCTTTGCGATGCTTCCACAGGTGGCGCCGGCTTTTCATGGTATATTTCATTGCGTACATGCCAATTCCTCCAGAGTGTCATGATCACTGGGAGGCGCTCATCGTTGCTGCAGCCGTCAAGGAGATGAAGAATCCACTCAGTTCCAGTGTTGTTGATGTCATCCACACATGGCATACTCCATGTTTTCGCCATTGCCGTCCAAAGAGCTCGTGCCCTCGGACATCTGCAAAGGGCATGAAATGTGTCCTCGCGTTCCATACCACACAGGGAGCATATGTCAGATATCGCTAAAGTTCGCTTAAGCTTATTTTCCAAAGTGGCTAGAGAATTTGTAGCAACGCGCCATGCAAAAACGCGTACCTTGGGGGGAGCAGGGCACCCCCACACTGCCTTCCAGACGGCACGCGTGCCGTCCGGTGCCCTGCTCGTGGCGCACGCATTGGTGCGAGTTTTTTCCTCCAAGGCGAGCTTGTACGCACTCCTTACACTGAAGAGGCCACGGGGATTAGGGCCCCAGGCGAGGACATCGTCGAGCTGATGCGGGCTAGGCTTGATCGTCAGGATCCAGTCCACGTCCATCGATCGAAAGTATTGGCGGAGTAGATCATCACGCCATCGTCCAGCATCGTCCAGCAAGTCAGCCACCCTCCGTAGCCGGCAAGTCCCACGCACAGAGATAGGTCGATAGGACGTCGGTCGTGGTATCCACGGATCCCTCCAGATGCGGATCTTCTCTCCATTGCCGACCCGCCACAAAAGCCCTTTCTTGAGCAGGTCGAGGCCATGTTGGATGCCGTGCCATGTTGGCGAAGCATTACCTGCAAAAACAGTGTCCTCGAGGGAGCCGTTAGGATAATATTTCGCCTTGAGAACTTGTGAGCATAGAGAATCCGGCTTGGTGAGGAGACGCCAGGCCTGCCGTGCAAGCAGAGCTTGATTAAACAATCGGAAGTCTCGGAACCCAATTCCTCCTTTCCCTTTTGGTTTGAGCATTTTGTCCCAAGCAAGCCAGTGTGTCTTCCTTTTCCCTTGTTTGGAGCCCCACCAAAAGTTCCGCACGAGTCTGGATAGATCATCACAGACTGAATATGGCAGTTTGAACACCCCCATTATATAGGTTGGAATCGCTTGTGCCACGGACTTAATCATTGTTTCCTTACCTGCCTGGGAAAGAGTGTCACCCCACGCAATGATGCATTTCGTTAAGCTCTCTTGCAACATCTGAAATTTGCCTTTGTGCATGCGTCCGTCAGGAGTGGGCAACCCAAGGTACTTCCCTTGAAATTCTGAGCTTTGCACTTGTAACTCTTGCCTGACTTCGGTTTGCTTCTCAATGGGGCAATTATCTCCAAACTGAATAGAGCATTTGTGGGGATTTATTAATTGTCCCGTGGCTCTTGCATAGCTGTTTATGACGCCCTTAATATACTGCGCTTGGGCTGAATTAGCTTTGAAGAAAAGGAGGGTGTCATCAGCAAAGAGGAGGTGTGACACCCCTGGAGCTCGACTGCAAATTTTCACTGGTTGGAGAGCTTGTGACTGCACCCCTTGTCTGAGTAAGGCGGAGAGACCATCAGCAATAAATAGGAATAAAAAAGGGGATAGGGGATCACCTTGCCGAAGCCCACGCGTCGGTGCAAACGAATCCAAGATGGCTCCATTAAATTTAACAGAATATCTCACCGAGGTAACACATGTCATTATCCATTGTACCCACTGATGAGCGAAGCCTAACTTTTCCATCGCCTGCTGCAAGAAATCCCAATCCACCCGGTCATAGGCCTTTGACAAGTCTAGTTTATAAGCACAATAACTATTCTCTGGATTTTTCTCATGTTGAATATAATGGAGGCATTCAAAGGCGAGCAACGCATTATCTGTGATCAGACGACCTGGAATAAAAGCACTCTGGTAGGGGGATATGATCTCATCCAGGAGAGGACGGAGTCTGTTCACCAAACATTTAGCCACAATCTTGTAGGTAACATTGCATAAGCTAATGGGTCTGAAATCAGTAAGGCGAACTGGGTCAGCGACTTTTGGAAGGAGGACAATTACCGTATCGTTTACACCTGGTGGCATGTACCCTGATCTGAAAAATTCCTTCACTGCAGTAATAATTTCCGCTTTCATAACTAACCAATTTTTTTGAAAAAAACGGGCAGGGAAACCATCCTTCCCCGGGGCCTTCAAGGGACCCATTTGAAATAAGCTATCTGAAATCTCTTTGTCGCTGAACTCTGCACACAGTCGCTCGTTCATCTCTGGACTAACCTTCTCAGCAAATAGGGATAGTAGTGGCTCACGTTCCAGTGTCTCATCACGGGTAAATAGATTCTGAAAGTAAGTGGTAGCCATGTTACCCATGACCTCATGATCAGTGTGACTCGCTCCTGTAGCATCTACAAGTCTTTTAACTTTGTTTGTACGAGCTCGCCATACAGCATGCCTATGAAAAAATTGTGTATTGCGGTCCCCCGCTCTCAACCAATCGATGCGACTGCGTTGCATCCATAACATTTCTTCCCGATATAGCAGTTCCTCCATATGGTCCGACACTTTCCGAATTTCCCGTCTGTCCGCATTCATTCTCATCAACTCCTCTAGCTGCGTTCTTGATTTCTCCAGCTCACGCGTAATATTACCAAACTTCTTTTTACTCCATGCATGCAGCTCAAGCATCAACTTAGACAGTCCCGAGCGCACATCACCCAGATTGAGTTTCTGCCCAGCACTAGTCCACACAGCCGCCACATGTTCTGGTAGGCTAGCATCCCTTTCCCAGAACGTTTCATAGCGCCTAGTTCCACGCTTTGCTGGATTCTCATCTTCTCGTGCACACTCAAGTAATATTGGACAATGATCCGAGCACGGCGAAACTTTGTGCACCACACGAGCCTCAGAAAAAATATCACGCCATTTATTGTCTGCAACAGCTCTATCCAGACGGACCCTAACATTCCTCCTACCAGATTGCTTATTGTCATAAGTAAATGGCAACCCAGAGAAACCAAGATCCCCTAGCTCACAAACTTCAAGTGCATCCCGGAATGCAAGCATCTGACTTTCTCCGCGTGTCGACACAGAGAAATGCTCAAAAGACCACATTGCTTCGTTGAAGTCTCCAATCACACACCAAGGAAGATCAGACTGTGCTTTTAAATCTTGCATTAGAGACCACATGTGATGGCGATTTTCCGTCCTAGGTTCTCCATACACACATGTTAATCTCCACAAAGGATCTGATTCAGACAGTCTCACATGAGCATCAATATACCTTTCACTTGAAGATTGAATTTCCACATGCAGACTATCACACCAAAACAGAGCCAATCCACCACTCAAGCCATTACTACTAACACCAGAAAAACCTCTTAGGCCTAATCTACCACGAAGACGTTTCACTTTCTCATAACTTTGTCTAGTCTCACATAGAAAAACTAACTTTGCTTTTGTTTCTTTAACTAGGCCAACCAGATCACGAACTGTCGGCTTGTTGGCCACTCCCCGACAGTTCCAACTTACGCAATTCATTGCTCCTGACGGGGCGCCGCCTGCGACCCCGTCAGTTGACCAGCGGCCCCTGGGCTGGTTGCCTCCGTGTTTGAATTGACCTCGGTCTCCTCATCCATGGCTACGTCTTCCATTGCCTCCACCTTCCTGTCCAAACTCTGATTTTTCGGCATCCTCTCAACAGCCTGCACCCCAACGGTGCCTTGCTGAACCCAAGGAGCGAAAGCCTTACTATTATCTGCACTCATATTGTTCATTGCTTGTTGTACCCCATAGAACATGACCAGATCTAACCCCTGCTCATCAACGACGGCCACAAGTGTGCTCGGGATCACAGCCGGAGGTACCACAGGTTCCCCGTCAATCGGCTTCGGGTGAGCAGCGTCCACAGAGGGAGCCCCGTATGCACCCCCACCGACTACAAGGATCACTGCAGAAAACCTTGACGCAATTCCCATAGTTTGCACAAGTACAGCCATCGACTCCACTTCCTTCCGCTGTATAGGTTTACGATCGAGTGCGGGAGCCCGATCAGGTGGATCGCATGCTTTTGTTTGAGGTTTTGCCGTTGTCCTAGGACTCCTGAAGTACATGGCCTCCTCCCCAGCGCTATCCTTGGCAGAAAGTCTGATAGTAAATCAGGTAGTATTAGGTGAAGTGAACAAGATCAGGTGACATGAGATTATAGAATCCATAGAAACTGGTTCTGATAGCAAACCTTGAGCATAGTTTGGACTAACCTACAGTAAGGGTGGGAGAGATATACCAGTTCAGGATACTACACTAGTAGAAAAAGGGTCAAATGTGAAGCACATTAGTGCCGGTTTGTATTTGAGCCGGCACTAATATATACATTAGTGCCGGTTCCAACGGCTAGCCGGGCCGCTTTCATTAGTACCGGTTCGTGGCGAACCTTTAGCACCGGTTCGTGCCACGAACCGGTACTAATAAGAGTGGTGGCAGGATGTTGTCAGACGGGGGCCCCTCCAGCCCCTTTAGTACCGGTTCTTGGCACGAACCGGTACTAAAGGTCGTCCTACATAAACCCTTCGTTCACCCGAGCTCGCTCTGTTCTTCCCCTTTCCCCTCTCCTCTTTGTTCTTCTCCTCTTCCTCTCGAGCTCATCACACATTTTGCCCAAAATTTGTCAAGATTTGAAGGCCTCCATCCATTCAAATGATCATAAAGGTTAGCAACTTTGTCCTTTCATCTCTCATTGTTAGATTAACTCTTGCAATGCTTTATATAGTGATTAATTTGTGAGTTTAGTAATTTGGGAGGATATATATATATATATATGTGCTAGTATTTGATTTATATGCAATTTGGGGTCAAAAGTAACACTTAGTTTGCATATGTAGGTGTGGTTTACTTAGTGCCTTCTAAATCTCCGTCGTAACCACCGTCGATCGCCCGCACCGTCCCGTCGCCGGCACCACCTTGTGGTGAGCCTCTTGTTCATGAAATTTTATATAAAAATTGATATTTGTGTGATTTGGATATATAGTTACTCGTATAATTATCTTACCCGTACGTTGTTTGTTATACATATAGTGCCATGGTTTTGATATCCGTCCCCGTCGGCCCTTGTCCTTGTTATGATTCGGATGTGGTATATATATTCTCTTTTAAAATTAGTTGCATTTCGTGTTTATGACAAATTATGCCCATCAAGTTGACATAGAATTTTTTTCTAGGAGGTATGTGAACCGGAAATTCCAACCGACCCTATTGTCGAGAGGTTAAATTTAGTTGAAAGAGAAAACGAGTACTTGAAAAAAAATTGAAAAGAATTGAGGGGGAGAAGATGGAATTGGAGTTGCATGTTGCCGATGTCGTCGATGATCACAAGATCATGTTGGGGAACGTAGTAATTTCAAAAAATTTCTACGCACACGCAAGATCATGATGATGCACAACAACGAGAGGGGAGAGTGTTGTCTACGTACCCACGCAGACCGACTGCGGAAGCGATCACACAACGTAGAGGAAGTAGTCGTACGTCTTCCCGATCCGACCGATCCAAGCACCATTACTCCGGCACCTCCGAGTTCTTAGCACACGTACAACTCGATGACGATCCCCGGGCTCCGATCCAGCAAAGCGTCGGGGAAGAGTTTCGTCAGCACGACGGCGTGGTGACGGTCTTGATGTTCTACCATCGCAGGGCTTCGCCTAAGCACCGCTACAATATGATCGAGGAGGAATATGGTGGCAGGGGGCACCGCACACGGCTAAGGAACGATCTCAAGGATCAACTTGTGGATCAAGAGGTGCCCCCTGCCCCTGTATATAAAGGATCCAAGGGGGAGGGGCTGGCCGGCCAAGGGTGGCGCGCCAGGAGAGTCCTACTCCCTTTGGGAGTAGGACCCCCCCCCCCCAATCCTAGTTGGAATAGGATTCCTTAAGGGGGGAAAGAGAAAGAGAGAGGGGGGACGACCACCTCTCCTAGTCCTAATAGGACTAGGGGAGGGGGGAGGCGCGCGGCCACCTTGGGCTGCCCCTTTCTCCTTTCCACTAAAGCCCACTAAGGCCCATATAGCTCCCGGGGGGTTCCGGTAACCTCCCGGTACTCCGGTAAAATCCCGATTTCACCCGAAACACTTCCGATATCCAAACATAGGCTTCCAATATATCAATCTTTATGTCTCGACCATTTCGAGACTCCTCGTCATGTCCGTGATCACATCTGGGACTCCGAACTAACTTCGGTACATCAAAAATGCATAAACTCATAATAACTGTCATCGTAACGTTAAGCGTGCGGACCCTACGGTTCGAGAATAATGTAGACATGACTGAGACTCATCTCAGGTCAATAACCAATAGCGGGACCTGGATGCCCATATTGGCTCCTACATATTCTACGAAGATTTTTATCGGTCAGACCGCATAACAACATACGTTGTTCCCTTTGTCATCGGTATGTTACTTGCCCGAGATTCGATCGTCGGTATCCAATACTTAGTTCAATCTCGTTACCGGCAAGTCTCTTTACTCGTTCTGTAATACATCATCTCGCAACTAACTCATTAGTTGCAATGCTTGCAAGGCTTATGTGATGTGCATTACCGAGAGGGCCCAGAGATACCTCTCCGACAATCGGAGTGACAAATCCTACTCTCGAAATACGCCAACCCAACATCTACCATTGGAGACACCTGTAGAGCACCTTTATAATCACCCAGTTACGTTGTGACGTTTGGTAGCACACAAAGTGTTCGTCAGGCAAACGGGAGTTGCATAATCTCATAGTCATAGGAACATGTATAAGTCATGAAGAAAAGCAATAACAACATACTAAACGATCGGGTGCTAAGCTAATGAAATGGGTCATGTCAATCAGATCATTCAACTAATGATGTGACCTCGTTAATCAAATAATAACTCTTTGTTCATGGTTAGGAAACATAACCATCTTTGATTAACGAGCTAGTCAAGTAGAGGCATACTAGTGACACTCTGTTTGTCTATGTATTCACACATGTATTATGTTTCTGGTTAATACAATTCTAGCATGAATAATAAACATTTATCATGATATAAGGAAATAAATAAAAACTTTGTTATTGCCTCTAGGGCATATTTCCTTCAGTCTCCCACTTGCACTAGAGTCAATAATCTAGATTACACTGTAATGATCCTAACACCCATGGAGTCTTGGTGCTGATCATGTTTTGCTCATGGAAGAGGCTTAGTCAATGGGTCTGCAACATTCAGATCCGTATGTATCTTGCAAATCTCTATGTCTCCCACCTGGACTAGATCCCGGATGGAATTGAAGCGTCTCTTGATGTGTTTGGTCCGCTTGTGAAATCTGGATTCCTTTGCCAAGGCAATTGCACCAGTATTGTCACAAAAGATTTTCATTAGGCCCGATGCACTAGGTATGACACCTAGATCGGATATGAACTCCTTCATCTAGACTCCTTCGTTCGCTGCTTCCGAAGCAGCTATGTACTCCGCTTCACATGTAGATCTCGCTATGATGCTTTGTTTAGAACTGCACCAACTGACAGCTCCACCGTTTAATGTAAACACGTATCCAGTTTGCGATTTAGAATCGTCCGGATCAGTGTCAAAGCTTGCATCAACATAACCTTTTACGGTGAGCTCTTTGTCACCTCCATATACGAGAAACATATCCTTAGTCCTTTTCAGGTATTTCAGGATGTTCTTGACCGCTGTCCAGTGATCCACTCCTGGATTACTTTGGTACCTCCCTGCTAAACTTATAGTAAGGCACACATCAGGTCTGGTACACAACATTGCATACATGATAGAGCCTATGGCTGAAGCATAGGGAACATCTTTCATTTTCTCTCTATCTTCTGTAGTGGTCGGGCATTGAGTCTGACTCAACTTCACACCTTGCAACACAGGCAAGAACCCTTTCTTTGCTTGATCCATTTTGAACGTCTTCAAAATCTTGTCAAGGTATGTGCTTTGTGAAAGTCCAATTAAGCGTCTTGATCTATCTCTATAGATCTTTATGCCTAATATGTAAGCAGCTTCACCGAGGTCTTTCATTGAAAAACTCTTATTCAAGTATCCCTTTATGCTATCCAGAAATTCTATATCATTTCCAATCAGTAATATGTCATCCACATATAATATCAGAAATGCTACAGAGCTCCCACTCACTTTCTTGTAAATACAGGCTTCTCCGAAAGTCTGTATAAAACCAAATGCTTTGATCACACTATCAAAGCGTTTATTCCAACTCCGAGAGGCTTGCACCAGTCCATAAATGGATCGCTGGAGCTTGCACACTTTGTTAGCTCCCTTTGGATCGACAAAACCTTCCGGTTGCATCATATACAACTCTTCTTCCAGAAATCCATTCAGGAATGCAGTTTTGACATCCATCTGCCAAATTTCATAATCATAAAATGCGGCAATTGCTAACATGATTCTGACAGACTTAAGCATCGCTACGGGTGAGAAGGTCTCATCGTAGTCAACCCCTTGAACTTGTCGAAAACCTTTTGCGACAAGTCGAGCTTTGTAGACAGTAACATTACCATCAGCGTCAGTCTTTTTCTTGAAGATCCATTTATTTTCGATTGCTTACCGATCATCGGGCAAGTCAACCAAAGTCCATACTTTGTTCTCATACATGGATCCCATCTCAGATTTCATGGCTTCAAGCCACTTTGTGGAATCTGGGCTCACCATCGCTTCTTCATAGTTCGTAGGTTCATCATGATCTAGTAGCATGACTTCCAGAACTGGATTACCGTACCACTCTGGCGCGGATCTCACTCTGGTTGATCTACGAGGTTCAGTAGCATCTTGTTCTGAAGTTTCATGATCATTATCATTAACTTCCTCACTTATTGGTGTAGGTGTCGCAGAAACAGTTTTCTGTGATGTACTACTTTCCAACAAGGGAGCAGGTATAGTTACCTCGTCAAGTTCTACTTTCCTCCCACTCACTTCTTTCGAGAGAAACTCCTTCTCTAGAAAGGATCCATTCTTAGCAACAAATATCTTGCCTTCGGATCTGTGATAGAAGGTGTACCCAACAGTCTCCTTTGGGTATCCTATGAAGACACATTTCTCCGATTTGGGTTCGAGCTTATCAGGTTGAAACTTTTTCACATAAGCACCACAGCCCCAAACTTTAAGAAATGACAACTTTGGTTTCTTGCCAAACCACAGTTCATAAGGCGTCATCTCAACGGATTTTGATGGTGCCCTATTTAACGTGAATGCGGCCGTCTCTAAAGCATAACCCCAAAACGATAGCGGTAAATCAGTAAGAGACATCATAGTTTGCACCATATCCAGTAAAGTACGATTACGACGTTCGGACACACCATTACGCTGTGGTGTTCCGGGTGGCGTGAGTTGCGAAACTATTCCACAAATTTTCAAATGTACACCAAACTCGTAACTCAAATATTCTCCTCCACGATCAGATCGTAGAAACTTTATTTTCTTGTTACGATGATTTTCAACTTCACTCTGAAATTCTTTGAACTTTTCAAATGTTTCAGACTTGTGTTTCATTAAGTAGATATACCCATATCTGCTTAAGTCATCTGTGAAGGTGAGAAAATAACGATATCCGCCACGAGCTTCAATATTCATTGGACCACATACATCTGTATGTATGATTTCCAACAAATCTGTTGCTCTCTCCATAGTACCGGAGAACGGTGTTTTAGTCATCTTGCCCATGAGGCACGGTTCGCAAGTACCAAGCGATTCATAATCAAGTGGTTCCAAAAGCCCATCAATATGGAGTTTCTTCATGCGCTTTATACCGATATGACCTAAACGGCAGTGCCACAAATAAGTTGCACCATCATTATCAACTCTGCATCTTTTGGCTTCAACATTATGAATATGTGTATCACTACTCTCGAGATTCAATAAGAATAGACCACTCTTCAAGGGTGCGTGACCATAAAAGATATTACTCATATAAATAGAACAACCATTATTCTCTGATTTAAATGAATAACCGTCTCGCATTAAACAAGATCCAGATATAATGTTCATGCTTAACGCTGGCACCAAATAACAATTATTTAGGTCTAATATTAATCCCGAAGGTAGATGTAGAGGTAGCGTGCCGACCGTGATCACATCGACTTTGGAACCGTTTCTCACGCGCATCGTCACCTCGTCCTTAGCCAATCTTCGCTTAATCCGTAGCCCCTGTTTCGAGTTGCAAATATTAGCAACAGAACCAGTATCAAATACCCAGGTGCTACTGCGAGCATTAGTAAGGTACACATCAATAACATGTATATCACATATACCTTTGTTCACCTTGCCATCCTTCTTATCCGCCAAATACTTGGGGCAGTTCCGCTTCCAGTGACCAGTCTGCTTGCAGTAGAAGCACTCAGTTTCAGGCTTAGGTCCAGACTTGGGTTTCTTCTCTTGAGCAGCAACTTGCTTGCCGTTCTTCTTGAAGTTCCCCTTCTTCTTCCCTTTGCCCTTTTTCTTGAAACTAGTGGTCTTGTTGACCATCAACACTTGATGCTCCTTCTTGATTTCTACCTCCGCAGATTTCAGCATCGCGAAGAGCTCGGGAATAGTCTTGTTCATCCCTTGCATATTATAGTTCATCACGAAGCTCTTGTAGCTTGGTGGCAGTGATTGGAGAATTCTGTCAATGACGCAATCATCTGGAAGATTAACTCCCATCTGAATCAAGTGATTATTATACCCAGACATTTTGAGTATATGCTCACTGACATAACTGTTCTCCTTCATCTTGCAGCTATAGAACTTATTGGAGACTTCATATCTCTCAATCCGGGCATTTGCTTGAAATATTAACTTCAACTCCTGAAACATCTCATATGCTCCATGACGTTCAAAACGTCGTTGAAGTCCCGATTCTAAGCCGTAAAGCATGGCACACTGAACTATCGAGTAGTCATCAGCTTTGCTCTGCCAGACGTTCATAACATCTGGTGTTGCTCCAACAGCAGGCCTGGCACCCAGCGGTACTTCCAGGACGTAATTCTTCTGAGCAGCAATGAGGATAATCCTCAAGTTACGGACCCAGTCCGTGTAATTGCTACCATCATCTTTCAACTTTGCTTTCTCAAGGAACGCATTAAAATTCAACGGAACAACAGCACGAGCCATCTATCTACAATCAACATAAACAAGCAAGATACTATCAGGTACTAAGTTCATGATAAGTTTAAGTTCAATTAATCAAATTACTTAAGAACTCCCACTTAGATAGACATCCCTCTAATCCTCTAAGTGATCACGTGATCCAAATCAACTAAACCATAACCGATCATCACGTGAGATGGAGTAGTTTTCAATGGTGAACATTGTTATGTTGATCATATCTACTATATGATTCACGCTCGACCTTTCGGTCTCCGTGTTCCGAGGCCATATCTGCATATGCTAGGCTCGTCAAGTTTAACCTGAGTATTCCGCGTGTGCAAAACTGGCTTGCACCCGTTGTAGATGGACGCAGAGCTTATCACACCCGATCATCACGTGGTGTCTGGGCACGACGAACTTTGGCAACGGTGCATACTCAGGGAGAACACTTCTTGATAATTTAGTGAGAGATCATCTTATAATGCTACCGTCAATCAAAGCAAGATAAGATGCATAAAAGGATAAACATCACATGCAATCAATATAAGTGATATGATATGGCCATCATCATCTCGTGCTTGTGATCTCCATCTCCGAAGCACCGTCATGATCACCATCGTCACCGGCGCGACACCTTGATCTCCATCGTAGCATCATTGTCGTCTCGCCAATCTTATGCTTCCACGACTATCGCTACCGCTTAGTGATTAAGTAAAGCATTACATCGCGATTGCATTGCATACAATAAAGCGACAACCATATGGCTCCTGCCAGTTGCCGGTAACTCAGTTACAAAACATGATCATCTCATACAATAAAATTTAGCATCATGTCTTAGCCATATCACATCACAACATGCCCTGCAAAAACAAGTTAGACGTCCTCTACTTTGTTGTTGCAAGTTTTACGTGGCTGCTACAGGCTTTAAGCAAGAACCAATCTCACCTACGCATCAAAACCACAACGATAGTTCGTCAAATAGACTCCGTTTTAACCTTCACAAGGACCGGGCGTAGCCACACTCGGTTCAACTAAAGTTGGAGAAACAGTCACCCGCAAGTCACCTATGTGCAAAGCACGTCGGGGAAACCAGTCTCGCGTAAGCGTACGCATAATGTCGGTCCGGGCCGCTTCATCCAACAATACCGCCGAACCAAAGTATGACATGCTGGTAGGCAGTATGACTTATATCGCCCACAACTCACTTGTGTTCTACTCGTGCAAATAACATCAAACCATAAAACCTAGGCTTGGATGCCACTATTGGGGAACGTAGTAATTTCAAAATTTTCCTACGCACACGCAAGATCATGGTGATGCACAGCAACGAGAGGGGAGAGTGTTGTCTACGTACCCACGCAGACCGACTGCGGAAGCGATCACACAACGTAGAGGAAGTAGTCGTACGTCTTCCCGATCCGACCGATCCAAGCACCGTTACTCCGGCACCTCCGAGTTCTTAGCACACGTACAGGTCGATGACGATCCCCGGGCTCCGATCCAGCAAAGCGTCGGGGAAGAGTTCCGTCAGCACGACGGCGTGGTGATGATCTTGATGTTCTACCATCGCAGGGCTTCGCCTAAGCACCGCTACAATATGATCGAGGTGGAATATGGTGGCAGGGGGCACCGCACACGGCTAAGGAACGATCTCAAGGATCAACTTGTGTATCTAGAGGTGCCCCCTGCCCCCTTATATAAAGGATCCAAGGGGGAGGGGCTGGCCGGCCAAGGGTGGCGCGCCAGGAGAGTCCTACTCCCTCTGGGAGTAGGATCCCCCCCCCCCAATCCTAGTTGGAATAGGATTCCTTAAGGGGGGGAAAGAGAGAGAGAGGGGGGACGGCCACCTCTCCTAGTCCTGATAGGACTAGGGGAGGGGGGAGGCGCGCGGCCACCTTGGGCTGCCCCTTTCTCCTTTCCACTAAAGCCCACTAAGGCCCATATAGCTCCCGAGGGGTTCCGGTAACCTCCCGGTACTCCGGTAAAATCCCGATTTCACCCGGAACACTTCCGATATCCAAACATAGGCTTCCAATATATCAATCTTTATGTCTCGACCATTTCGAGACTCCTCGTCATGTCCGTGATCACATCCGGGACTCCGAACTAACTTCGGTACATAAAAAATGCATAAACTCATAATAACTGTCATCGTAACGTTAAGCGTGCGGACCCTACGGTTCAAGAATAATGTAGACATGACTGAGACTCATCTCAGGTCAATAACCAATAGCGGGACCTGGATGCCCATATTGGCTCCTACATATTCTACGAAGATCTTTATCGGTCAGACCGCATAACAACATACGTTGTTCCCTTTGTCATCGGTATGTTACTTGTCCGAGATTCGATCGTCGGTATCCAATACTTAGTTCAATCTCGTTACCGGCAAGTCTCTTTACTCGTTCTGTAATACATCATCCCGCAACTAACTCATTAGTTGCAATGCTTGCAAGGCTTATATGATGTGCATTACCGAGAGGGCCCAGAGATACCTCTCCGACAATCGGAGTGACAAATCCTACTCTCGAAATACGCCAACCCAACATCTACCATTGGAGACACCTGTAGAGCACCTTTATAATCACCCAGTTACGTTGTGACGTTTGGTAGCACACAAAGTGTTCGTCAGGCAAACGGGAGTTGCATAATCTCATAGTCATAGGAACATGTATAAGTCATGAAGAAAAGCAATAGCAACATACTAAACGATCGGGTGCTAAGCTAATGAAATGGGTCATGTCAATCAGATCATTCAACTAATGATGTGACCTCGTTAATCAAATAACAACTCTTTGTTCATGGTTAGGAAACATAACCATCTTTGATTAACGAGCTAGTCTAGTAGAGGCATACTAGTGACACTCTGTTTGTCTATGTATTCACACATGTATTATGTTTCTGGTTAATACAATTCTAGCATGAATAATAAACATTTATCATGATATAAGGAAATAAATAATAACTTTATTATTGCCTCTAGGGCATATTTCCTTCAGATCAAGATGGAGAAAATGCGCTTGAAGATTAGAAAGATTAGAAAATATGCCATCGATAGTGAGGCTTGGTATCATTATGCTGTTGGATCCATTGTTACCTTAGTTGCGATCTTGATCGTATTTGTTGTTGCATTTAAATGCTTTAGCTAGAGAGTTATTTGTTTGTTGCATTTAAGTGTTGTATGAACTTTATGTATGAACTTGTATTAATTTGGTCTATTCGGTGTTGTGTAATGAAGATGAGCCGGCAATGGATGTACGATGACCGATGCTCTCCCCAGTTCGTTGAGGGCGTACATACTTTTCTGCTTGCGGCTGAGGCAAACAAGCGGGCGGATGGTTTTATGCCTTGTCCATGTGCTTGCTGTAAGAATGGTCATAATTACTCTACGTCAAGAACCATTCACGTCCACCTGTTTAAGTCCGGTTTTATGCCCCACTATAATGTTTGGACCAAGCACGGAGAAAGAGGGGTTATGATGGAAGACAATGAAGAAGAAGAGGACGACGACAGCTATCCTGGCCATGGGTTCCCTGAATACGATGATACAATAATGGGGGAAGAAGCTGAGCCGGTAATGCGGGAAGAAGTTGAGACGTCAATGCGGGAAGAAGCTGAAGAAGAGGCATCAGATGAGCCCGTTGATGATCTAGGTCGGGCCATTGCCGATGTAAAGAGAAACTACGCAAGTGATTTGGAGAAGAAGAAGTTGCAGCGCATGTTAGAGGATCACAAAAAATTGTTGTATCCGAATTGCGTAGGTGACAAGAAAAAGCTGGGCACCACACTGGAATTGCTGCAATGGAAGGCAGAGAATGGTGTATCTGACAAGGGATATGGAAAGTTGCTGGTAATGATAAAGGATATGCTTCCAAAGGACAACGAATTGCCCGAGAGTACGTACGAAGCAAAGAAGGCTGTCTGCCCTCTAGGGTTAGAGGTGCAGAAGATACATGCATGCCCTAATGATTGCATCCTCTACCGCGGTGAGTACGAGGATTTGAATGCTTACCCGGTATGTGGTGCATTGCGCTATAAGATCACCGCGATGACCCTGGTGATGTCGAGGGCGAGCGCCCCAGAAAGAAGATTCCTGCCAAGGTGATGTGGTATGCTCCTATAATACCACGGTTGAAACGTTTGTTCCAAAACAAAGAGCATGCCAAGGCGATGAGATGGCACAGAGAAGACCGTAAGAAAGACAGAAAGTTGAGAGTACCCGCTGATGGGTCGCAGTGGAGAAAAATCGAAGGAAAGTACGGGAAGGAGTTTGCAGATGACGCAAGGAGCGTATGGTTTGGTCTAAGCGCAGATGGCATTAATCCTTTTGGGGAGCAGAGCAGCAACCATAGCACCTGGCCTGTGACTCTATGTTTGTATAACCTTCCTCCTTGGTTGTGCATGAAGCGGAAGTTCATTATGATGCCAGTGCTCATCCAAGGCCCTAAGCAACCCGACAATGACATTGATGTGTATCTAAGGCCATTAGTTGAAGAACTCTTACAACTGTGGAATGGAACAGGTGTACGTGCGTGGGATGAGCACATGGGGGAAGAATTTGACCTAAAGGCGTTGCTGTTCGTGACCATCAATGATTGGCCTACTCTCAGTAACCTTTCAGGACAGACAAACAAGGGATACCGCGCATGCACGCACTGTTTGGACGATACCGACAGTATATATTTGACTAATTGTAAGAAGAATGTGTACCTGGGACATCATCGATTTCTTCCGAGCAGGCATCCCGTAAAAAAGAAAGGCAAGCATTTCAAAGGTGAGGCGGATCACCGGACGAAGCCTCGCCACCGTACTGGTGCTGATGTACATGATATGGTCAAGGATTTGAAGGTGGTCTTTGGAAAGGGTCCTGGTGGACAACCTGTTCCGAATGACGCTGACGACGCGCACCCATGTGGAAGAAGAAATCTATATTTTGGGACCTGCCCTATTGGAAAGACCTAGAGGTCCGCTCCGCAATCGACGTGATGCACGTGACGAAGAATCTTTGTGTGACCCTGCTTGACTTCTTGGGCATGTATGGGAAGACAAAAGATACACCTGAGGCACGAGAAGACCAGCAACGTATGCATGGAAAAGACGACATACATCAGGGTCATGCAAGCTACGCTCTTACCAAAGAAGAGAAGGAAATCTTCTTTGAATGCCTGCTCAGTATTAAGGTACCGTCTGGCTTCTCATCGAATATAAAGGGAATAATAAACATGGCAGAGAAAAATTTCTAGAACCTAAAGTCTCATGACTGCCACGTGATTATGACGCAACTGCTTCCGGTTGCATTGAGGGGGCTTCTACCGGAAAACGTTCGATTAGCCATTGTGAAGCTATGTGCATTTCTCAATGTAATCCCTCAGAAGGTAATCGATCCAGAAATCATACCAAGGTTAGAGAATGATTTGGTGCAATGTCTTGTTAGTTTCGAGTTGGTGTTCCCACCATCCTTCTTCAATATCATGACGCACGTCCTAGTTCACCTATGCGAAGATATTAACGTTTTGGGTCCTGTATTTCTACACAATATGTTCCCCTTTGAGAGATTCATGGGAGTCTTAAAGAAATATGTTCATAACCGTGCTAGGCCAGAAGGAAGCATCTCCAAGGGCCGTCAAAATGAGGAGGTCATTGAGTTTTGTATTGACTTTATTTCTGACCTTAAGCCGATTGGTGTTCCTGAATCGCGGCATAAGGGCAGACTGGATGGAAAAGGCACGCTACGAGGGGAACAAATAATATGTATGAACGGACATTCTCTCACTGAAGCACACTACACAGTTCTACAGAATTCCGCCTTGGTGGCTCCGTATATGGATGAACACAAGAATTTGCTACGCTCCAAACACCCGGAGCGGTCTGATGACTGGATTACACGTGAACAAACCAGGAGTTTTGCCAGCTGGTTGCAGACACGTACCATGCATGACGCCTCTATTGAAGATGACCTGTAGTTGCTGTCCCAGTTACCATCTTTGAATATAATGACTTTCAAAGGGTACGAGATAAATGGTAATACATTTTACACGATCGCCCAAGATAAGAAGAGCACCAACCAAAACAGTGGTGTCCGCTTTGATGCAGAAACCAAGACGGGAAAGGAAACATATTATGGTTATATACAAGACATATGGGAACTTGACTATCGACGTGGTTTGAAGGTCCCTTTGTTTCGGTGCAAATAGGTCAATATGACACGAGGCGGGGTAACTGAAGACCCGCAGTACGGAATGACAACAGTGGATCTCAACAATCTTGCGTATGCAGACGGACCATTCGTCCTAGCCAATGATGTGGCACAGGTTTTCTATGTGAAGGACATGTCTACCAAGCCAAGAAAAAGAAAAGATAAGGAAGCGAATGCATCGTACGATGAGCCAAAGCGGCACATAGTTTTTTCTGGGAAGAGAAACATCGTGGGAGTGGATGACAAGACAGACAAGTCAGAAGATTATGAAAAGTTTGATGAAATTGCTCCATTCACAGTGAATATTGACCCGAGCATCCCGTTAAATGATGAAGATTTTCCATGGTTACGGCGCAAAGGGACACACGCGAAGAAAAAGTTTCACACCCAAAGATCTGGGATGTGATCGGCTTCACTATCACCACTTTCTTCTGTGTTTCACACCTAGAAGGGAATCTCTGTAATAGTTAGGGTAGTTAATTATGTGTTTTGGCATTTGAAACGTGAAGAAATTTTATGTGCAAACAAATTCTTTCATGCCTTTACTGATTTTTAAAGTTAAGTTATTCACAAACTAGTGATTCACACTAATTTCAAATAATCCAAAATTTAAACTATTCAAATTTGAAAACTACGGGCACTAACAGAAAGTTTGTAATTTTTTATACCTAAAGCAAAAATATTCACAAAGAAACTCTAAATACACAAAAAAAATAACTGAAAAAAAAATAAAGCAAAAAAAAAAACAAAAAAAACCCGCCTACTAGGCCAGAGCGGCCTGCATACGACTAGAAACCCAACCTGTTGTTGGGCCAGGATGCAGGCCCGCAAAGGCCCAGTAGGCCAACAGGGCAGCACAGAACATGTAGGCCTAGTAGGCCTGCTTTGGAGAGGAGTTCGAGAGAGCTACCGCACGGGGGTTTGTAAACCAATGCGGTCGCCCCTCGGCTAGCGAGGTGGGACTAAACTTGCGCACCGCACCTGCGCCAGCGCACCCCCTTTAGTACCGGTTCGTGGCACCAACTGGTACTAAAGGGGGGCCTTTAGTACCGGTTGGAGCCACCAACCGGTACTAAAGAGTGTGCGGTTCCCGCCGCTTGGCCTGGCCAAAACAGACCTTTAGTACCGGTTGGTGGCTCCAACCGGTACTAAAGGTGCCTTCTATATATACAACACTTACGAAAATTTCACTCTCCCTCTGTTTCTTCCTCTGTTTCCCCATTGAAGCGCCGCCCGCGCGCCCCGTCGATCGACGTCGTCGCCGTCACCGCCCCCGTCCCCATCCCCGTCGCCGCCCCCGTCCCCGTCGTCGCCCCCGTCTCCGTCGCCGCCCC
>NC_041392.1:714269108-714282037 GCF_002162155.2 Triticum dicoccoides
CCATACACACACACAAGCGTGATGAACACACACACACACACACACACGTACATATGTATGAATTAATGCATGTATATATTAGTATATATGTATTTTGTATGTTTAATTAGTTTAGATTATTTAGATTATTATTTTTTTACTAGTATATATGTATGAATGCATGTTAGATGGATAAAATTAGTGTTTTATTAGTATGGAAATTTTTTATATAATGTTGTTTTTCAGTTTTTTAATGGATGTATAAAAGTTGTGTTTTCTGTTTTTAGTGTTAGATGCTTAATTAGTATGAAATAGCATATAGAATTTTGACATATGCAATGATAGCATAATTAGTGTTATATAGAAATGTTAGAAATTTTAGTTATCAAAATCCAATCATTAAAAAAATGTTACTTTTTGCGGGCATATAGCTAATATTTGTTCTCGACGATGCCCGGCCCGCATCCTCGCCGTCGACCCGTCCGCGATGACGTCCGACTGACCCATGTCCGGGACTGGGCTCCGCCGGGCTGGCACTGGGAGGTTCTGCCTGGAGGGGCGCGCCGCTTGATGAGGAACCCGGCCCCGGGTCCCATCGTCGGCCCTGATCTCGTTTGGTGGCATTCGCGTGGGCCAGTTTCGGTGCGGAGGGAGTCGGCCCCGCCGGAGGTGGTACGTCGCCGTGTCAGGGAGGAGGACGAGCACGTCCATCGCTACATGGTTGCGTTAGAGGGCGGCAGGTTCTCCAATACCTGGGAGTTTCTTCAGGGATCTCACTTCAGCTATGATCCTGTGAGGGTTCCTTCTCTTTGGGTGTCCACCGCCCGCGCCGCAGGAACCGCGAGTGTCCTAGATTCTTCTGTAGTATTCGATCTTTATTAGCTACCTAGACAGTGATGTACTCGATATATAATATTCAAGACGATGTATTCGAGATTATATATTATTCGAGACGATGTATTCGAGATTATATCTATTATTCGAGACGATGTATTCGAGATTATATCTATTATTCGAGACAATGTATTCGAGATTATATCTATTATTCGAGACGATGTATTCGAGATTATATCTATTATTCGAGACGATGTAATTTGAATACTAAATTGTTTTATATTTCTTTTGGCATAGTTAAATAAAAGCTATGGCGGACAATACCGACAGAGAGGGAGAACAAACCATGTTCGATATAATACGCGGGCCAGATGATGATCAGAATGAAGAAGATTATGACGGCTCCGAATTTCTAAACAACACCGGAGAGGGTGATATGATATTCGATCGCGACGACTGAATTGATGAAGTCATGAACTACGATTATGACAACACCGGAGAGGTATATATATTTATATAAGCAGGCATCTGGTGATCATCACATGTTTTAAATGAGTTGAAGATATATTAACGAATCGATCTTTCTTCTTTCAGCCATCCGGATCGAGCAAATCTTCAGGCAACAGGACGAAACGAGGCCCGAACAAAAAGTTGAAGGAGGGCGTAAAGTATAATATCGAGGTAGTCAAACCTAATGGTGAACCATTAGCGCCTAAGAAGATTGCGGACAAGTTCGTTCGTCAGTGCGGAGTTCTTGTGAAGGACCAACTCCCGATTTCCCTTCAAGAATGGAGAGAGCCAGCAAAGCCACGTCCAGATCTTACTTTTGTCGACGACAGATAAAAAAGTCTGCTTTGGGATACTCTCATGGAACATTTCACCCTACCAGATCATTTCACAGAAGCAGATGTGCAGAAAGTCAAGGACGCTGCTCTTAGGAAGATGGCGGTTGCATTCAAGAACCACAAGAATCGTGAATGGGACAAGTACGTCAAGGGAGGAAGGAAGACTCTAGTATTCGAGGGAACACTAGAGAATCAAAGTGCTCATTGGGATGATTTCGTGAAATTCAAGGATTCAGAATTATCTAAGGAACGGTCAAGAATAAACAAGGCCAATGCCGCAAAAAGGATAAGTTCCATAAGCCGGGGCCAGGTGGCTATGCGGTGGGAATGCCTAAGTGGGATAAGTCTGAGAAAGAGATGCTGGATGCAAGTGTCACTCCAAAAACATTGAGCTGGCCCCCCAGGTGCAGGACTTGGTTCTATGCGCATGGGGGGAGTTGGACCCGAAGACAGGCAAAGTTTCCAAGAAGGCATGTCTGGACGGAGCCGAAGATAAGCTACTTGTTGCAATAGAAGAGGCTCGATCCGGGTTGTTCGAGCCCAACAGAGAGAACGACGAGCTTACGCGTGCCCTGGGAAATCCTGAACACCCGGGAAGAACACGAGGCATGGGCGCTATTCCGTGGTATGAGGGGTTTTCGGACTGGAATGTCGACTACAGAACCCGTGCGAGAAAGAAGATTGCGGAGGAGAAGAAGAGGAAGATGGAGGAGGAGCAGAGGAAGCTCGACTATGAACGCCTTCAAGGCCTAGAATCAGCACACACGGACTTGGCAATCAAATTCCAGCGGCAGCAGGAGCAGATCGACTCACTTAGCCAGCAAAGGGGGTCTCAGCAGCTGCAGCAGCTAGCGGATGATCCAGCATTGGATACCACCGCCCCATCCATGCCGAGAAGCAGCGTGGGTTCCGCCCCGTTTGACGCAATGCTGGATAGATACCCCGTGGATGACATCGCGGAGAACACTAACTGCGAGCTACACTTCAAAATTAAGAACATATCCTTGAAGGTGGCGGACGGCGTTGCTTATACAAATTCCCCCGGGCAACCTTCCATTGCAACCCGATTCCAGTAGGCTATGCTCGTGTCGTGGTTGATGAGGTGGTGGACCAATATTCGAGGCTAGAGCTTGACATTCCTGGAGGTGACGAGGAGCACACACTCGGAGATGCCAAACATCGTATCATCATATGGAGAAAGGATTGCATCATCTTTCGAAGGCCACCGACACCGCGTCACCCGACTCCTCGTCGAAGTCCGCCACCGAGTCAGCAGACTCCCGCTCCTCCAAGTCCACCAACGCGTGAGGCCACTCCTCCTCCTCCAAGTCCGGCAAAGTGTCAGGCCACTCCTCCTCCAAGTCCGACACAGCGTCAGACGTCCACTCCTCCTCCAAGTCCGGCACAACCTTAGGCCACTGTAAGTCCGGCACAGCTTCAGGCCACTCCTCCTCGTCCAACTCAGCCCCGTCAGCCATCTCCGCTGCCTCAGCAATCGCAGAAGAGACACCCCGCAGCTATGGTGCGTAGCGGTATGAGTCGAGGTCATAGTACAGGAAGTACAGGCGGAGGCAAGCGATATAAATATGGTCCAAACCTCACTACTCCTCTTCCTGAGAGGGCTTACGACAGGACCGAGGAGCAAACCAATGCTATAGTGCGGGCAGAAGTCGACGCCCATTTTGGACCGAAACCGCCACCGCCGCCAAGGGAGAAAGTGCCTGTGGAAGTAGTTGACCACTTCATTCGTATGGCTCAACCACCAGCTCCTAAGCCTGTTGACACAGACTATGAGCGCCACATCAGGAAGTTACATCGACAACGTCTACAGAAGAAGGCGAGCTCGAGCTCGAGCAAACAACAAGCAGCTGTCAAAAAATGCGGGAAAACCGTTGCCCAGCTGGGAGAACAGGCGGCGCAATCGACCCCCCCGCTTGTTGTGCCGTGAACAACACGTGACAGTACGCGCGCCCAATATTATTGTGGGCAAATAGTTTACGTTCCCGAGGTGGGCGATGTGGTAATAACCCAGGAGCATATAATGCAGGCTGAAACTCTCAACATCACTGTTGGACAACTCCTCGAGATCGAGGACATGCCGGTGCTTACAAAGGAGGAAATAAAACGGAAATATGCCCGGGGCCAACCTTTGGTCAAGCTAGAAGAGGTCAAGAAGCTCCCAACGAGAATGTATGAATTGCATCAATGGTACATGGACAATATTACCAAGAGATCCGATCGAGAGTCCCTCATGGTGCAAGTCAAGAAGGATCATTACTACCATGAGAATCTTGTGACCGTTGAGTATTCTGAACTGTTTCACTTATACAATCAAGACGCACTCGACAAATCTATCGTCAGTTGCTATTGTCTGTAAGTGATTTCTTTCTGTAATTTAAGTCTCAAAGCTAGCTGTAGTGATCCTTTTGATCAATCATTACCTGTAATTATCCTCACTATATTCTTTTCTGTGGTATTATGCAGGATGAAGATGTATGAAATGAGAAAAGGTGGACACTATGGCATTGGGTTCATTGACCCAAACACCGTTAATGAATACACATGGAAAATAAACAAGCATTATGAAAAGCAGGTAGAGGACAACATGCTAGAGTTCTTGAAGCGCCTCAAATACAATGAAGATATACTACTTTCTTACAACTTCCAGTGAGTCACACTTTCTTGTACTACAAATTCTCTGTTTTTGCCTACTAGCTAGCTACATGTTTTTGCTTACATATGCCCGCTTAATTAACACATGCAAATGTGTGTGCATGCAGATTTCACTGAATCTTGTGTATCATTAAAGTTGACGCCGGAACAGTTCAAATACTGGACTCACTACCCAAAGCAAATAGTGACTATAACATCTTGTTTGGGATAGTCAACAGGTAATTTCAATCATTATTAACTATATATCTCGGTCTATTTAGTTCGTCATTTCATGATATGAACTATTTAATAACCCCTTTATTCATTTTCTTTATCGGCGGGCAGGGCTTGGGCAAGGTTCATCAGCGTCACGGAAGGCGAATGGAAACGACAGCTGAAATGGTTTCGATCCAAGGTAAGTAATTAAGTAGTACTAGCTAGCTAGCTAGCTAGCTGCCATCTCTTTAATTATCATGCTTGATTAATTATTATCTGATCAAATTAAATTCCATTCTCGTAATAAAGGCCCTGAAGCAGGCGCAGGGGACTGATCTGTGTGCATTCTGTGTTTGCGAGAACATTTGCATGATGGCGTCCGAAAGGAGCAGATCTCAAAGACAGGAATGGGTACGCTTGTCAGAACACTATTCACAATTTTTACACTATTATCGATATCTAGTCACACAACTAATACACATGCATATTAATCTTCTTCTTAACAGTTCAAAGAGGTGCGGGACAAGCTCCTAGAAACGAAGCGCGTAGAAGCACTTCAAGAGGAAATAGCGGGATTTTTACTCGACCAGGTCATAAATCCGAAGGGAGAATACTATTACCCTCTACCGCCCCCATCGACCAGGTCATGAACCACTTCCAATTGTCATCGTGCTCCGAAGGCACCAATTAGGCTAATGTCACTGGCTTCGAAGGCAACATGCATATGTAGGAGAAATTGTATATAGCTATACATGTGTGTATGTGTGAATTAATATGGTGGTTTGTGAGACATTGATGATATATATATGATTGGTTCTATTAGAAATTATATATATATATATATGTATGTATGTATGCATAACGTGTACAATGTGTAGTATCGTAAAATACCAGCAAACAAAAAAGAATTAAAATGGAAAATACAAAATTAAATGAAAAAGAAATCATAAAACCAAAAAAACCCCAAACATTTTAGTACCGGTTGGTGTTACCAACCGGTACTAAAGGGCTCCCGGCCTCCGGAGCTGGCTCATGCCACGTGGTTGCCTTTTAGCACTGGTTCATGCTGAACCGGTACTAAAGAGGGGGGGGGGGGCTTTAGTGACCACACTTTAGTGCCGGTTATGGAACCGACACTAAAGAGCCTTATGAACCGGTGCTATTGCCCGGTTCTAGACTAGTGCTACTTCAGTTCGTCGGGGATTAAACTAAATCCTACCAAATAATAAACCATGTGGAAGATGGGAAGAACTTCACTGTATGTTTGTCTCACCATCAAAAACTGCAAATTGGTGTATGTAATTGCACATTCGGTATAATGGAAATATTCTAGATCTTTAGAATGATACACCTATATCAGATGAACAGAAGTTGCATCTTCACTGTCTGTTTGTCTCAGCGTCAAAAACTGTAAATTGGTGTGTGCATACTGCAGATTGGGTATTACGCGAATATTTTAAATCTGCAGAATGATATACCTATATCAGGTGAACAACAGAAGCTGCCTCTTTTCTCATGGAACCGTGTGTTCATGCTCTATTGTTTGGTGGTGACTTGGTAAAATGGTAAGCCAATGGCTGGAGATTTTTATTTTGAAAAGTAAATTCAAGGCTTCAAGGTTCAAGCCTCTACACACAAGTATAATTTAATTACAGAAGATTTCAGACATCTAGCCAAGATAAATCGTCTTATAGAAGCAAAAATAAAATAAAATTGCAAGGCGTCAACTTTGGAATCCCCACAAGCCTCACAACTGCCATAATTCTTTCGCCAATTACCTCTATCCACCACCCACTAGCCGCAGAAGAAATGTCTGTTGCTGACTACCGAAGTCACAACCGCACCACCCGCAAAACCACTGCCGCCAGACATATGTGCCACGATAATATCAATTTTTTTGTCATGTTTGTATCTCATATTTTGTAGATTGGTTTATCTGAAGACGGATTTCATTCATCCTCTCAGGATAAAAAATCCAGTAGCAATTTCTGCATCGTGCAAATGATAACACGGTGGTAAATGCTCAGTGAGAATCACATCCAAGGGCATCAGTGCGGCACTGCAGCATACATCCTTGCCACTGATTGTTCAATCCGACTGTGCTTCTTTGGTAAAAGCTGTGGAAAGTCCAGAGACAGACAAATCAATTGTAGGTCACCTTGTAATGGAGATTAAGGAGATGATGAGAGAAAGGAAGCTTGTGATACGTCTTGTTGGTCGTTTGCAGAATAGAACTGCAGATCGCCTTGCCTATATGTCGAGAGTGGAGCACAACACCGATTTGTGGCTGCAGGTGCCTCCAGCTGCTCTTGTGAGCTATCTGGCAAGCGATTGTACAACTATTCCATAATTAATAAAGCCCCTTTTTCAGTCGCCAAAAAAAAATATGAACATGCTATTGTAGTTGACATCTGTGTAAACATTGTTATCACTGGGAAATAATATTTGAACTAAATAACTTGTGCCAAACCGACACAATGCCGTCTAGCATGATGCCCCTTGAAACGCTGTAACACCGATTTGTTTTTTTATTGTAGCGCGACAACAAGTTTTTTCTGTTTGTTTCTTTATTGTAGCGCGATAAAAAAAATTCTAATGGGCGCAGTGTGTTAACCCAGAATTGAACTCGGGACCTAATTCAGGGTAACAAGAGAACCTACCAGTCCAGCCAAAGCGACTGTTGAGATTGAAGAAACAGAAAACAGTCAACAACAATACAGCGTTCGGATTAGAAGACATGTTTGAAACTTTTGAAACCTTTTTAAAATATTGTGATTTTTTTCTTCAAATGAAGGATATTTTCGAAAACACAAATAATTTAAATTTCGAAAATTATTTTTCAAATGTGAACAAACATTATAATTTTGATTTCATTTTTGAAAAATAAAAACAAAATTCGGTATTCTGAATAATTGCTTCGCGAACAAATTTTGAAACATGGACAATTTTCAAAAATCCTCGAAGAGTTTTTAGAGTGTCTACACTTTTGAAGATTGCAAACATTTTCTAAAAAACGCGAATGAATTTATTCTACTTTTAGTTTAATAATAAATTCCAATATTTTTTTGCACCATTTAAAATTTCAAATAACATTTTGTGATGTTTAAAGAATGTATTATACAATTGAAAAAATCGGAACATTCAAAGAAATGTTTGTGGCAATTTTTTAAAAGAAACTTCACGCATTTTAAAAAGACACGACATTTTCTAGAATTTCCTTATGCAATGTAAATAAAATGTTTACATAATTTTTTTGAAAAAGTTTCGTGCCATTTAGGGGAACGATCGGTAGGAATTAAAAAAAATGTTTACTATGTATTATAAAAGATGCTCAGGCATGTATTTGAAAAAAAATATTCATCATGTATTTTACAAAAAAGTTCAACGTTTGTTAAAAAAAATGTTCCCCAGGCATACAAAAAAATACACAGTGTGTATTACAAAGTGGATATGTTTGAAAAAAATACAACTATGTAGGGGTATTGGGTTCGAAATGAGTTGCGTGCTGAGAGAGGACATACAACTATGTTAGGCATGAGTTGCATGTTTGGCTTGGAAATGCAACTGGGTCGGGCGGGTTTACATTTTGGGGTTGGACATGGAAGTAGAGGTCGGGGCAAGTTGCGTGTTAAAAACAAAGCACAAGCCTAGTTGCGAGTCAAATGGTGGGCTTGCAACTAGGAGAACTACGAGCTGAGTTATGAGTTGAGGATATACTTACAACTGGGACAACTACAAACTATGAGACCAGTTGCAAGTCAAGGGTCTGACTTGCAACAGGGATAAAACAAACTACGGTCCTAGTTGCGAGTCAAGGATGGACTTGCAACTAGGATGAAAGACAAAAACATAGGCCCTGTTGCGAGTCAAGGGTGGGCTTGCGACTAGGATAAAAAATATGGGCCTAGTGGCGAGTCGAGGGTGTACTTGTAACTGAGACAAAGTATATAAAACTACGATATGAGTTGCGAGTTGAGGTTGGACTTGCAACTGAGATGAAAAAAACACATCCCAGTTGCGAGTCGAGGGTAGACTTGCAACTGGGACATCAACAAACTATGGGACTAGTTGCGAGTCGAGGGTGAACTTGCAACTGGGACAACAAAAGACTATGATCCTAGTCGTGAGTAGAGGATGGACTTGCAATAAAGACAACTACGAAACAAATGACCCAGTTGTGAGTCAAGGGTCAACTTGCAACTAGGATGAAAGAAACTATGGTCCGAGTTGCAAGTCAAGGGTGGACTTGCAACTGGGATAAAAACAAAACGGATACCTAGTTGCAAGTCAAGGATGAGCTTGCAACTGGGAGAACTATGAGCCCAATTGCGAGTCAAAGGTGGACCTGCAACTGGGACAACTATGAAATGACAAGCCCGACTACAAGTAAAGGGTCGACTTGCAACTAGGATGAAACAAACTACAGTCCCAAGTTGCGAGTCAATGGTGGACTTGCAAATGAGATGAAAGACAAAATATAGGCCCAATTGCGGGTTAAAAGGTGGGCTTGCAACTCGGAGGGTGGGCTTGCACATCGGACAACTACGAGCCCAATTGCGAGTTAAGGGTGGACTTGCAATTGGGACAAGTACGAAACTACGAACCCAGTTGCGAGTTAAGGGTCGACTTGCAACTAGGATGAAATAAGCTATGAGCCAGTTTTAATCAAAAGGTAAACCTGCAACCGGGATGAAAAACAAAACACATGCTCTAGTTGTGAGTAGAGGGTGGGCTTGCCACTTGGACAACTACGAGCCCGGTTGTGTGTCGAGGGGGACTAGCACCTAGGACAACTATGAAACTACGAGCCAGTTGCGAGTCAAGGGTCGACTTGCAATTGGAGCGAAACAAGCTATGGGCCCAGTTGCGAGTCATGGGTGGACTTGCAACTGGGATGAAAAACAAAAATATAGTTGCGGTCGAGGGTGGTCTTGCAAGTTTGACAACTACGAGCCCGATTGCTACTCGAGGGTGGACTTGCAACTGGGACAACTACGAAACTACAAGGCCAATTGCGAGTTAAGGGTTGACTTGCAACTAGGATGAGAAAAACTACACGTCCAATTGCGTGTCAATGATGAACTTGCAACTGGGATGAAAAACAAAAATACATGCTCCGATTGCGAGTCGAGGGTGGGCTTGCAACTCGGACAACTACAAGCCCGGTTGTGAGTCAAGGGTGGACTATCAACTAGGACAACTACGAAACTACGAGGCCGGTTGCGAGTCAAGGGTCGACTTGCAACTGGGATGAAACAAGCTATGAGCCAGTTGCAATCAAAAGGTAGACTTCCAACTGTGATGAAAAACAAAACACATGCTCTAGTTGTGAGTAGAGGGCGGGCTTGCAACTTGGACAACTACGAGCCCAGTTGTGAGTCGAGGGGGACTTGCACCTAGCACAAGTACGAAACTATGAGCTAGTTGTGAGTCAAGGGTCAACTTGCAATTGGGATGAGCAAGCTATGAGACCAGTTGCGGGTCAACCGTGGACTTGCAACTGGGATAAAGACAAAAACAAATGCTCCAGTTGCGGGTCGAGGGTGGGCTTGCAAATCTGACAATTACGAGCCCAGTTGCAAGTTGATGGTGGACTTGCGCCTATGACAACTACAAAACTACGAGCCCAGTTACAAGTCGATGGTGGACTTGCACCTAGGACAACTACGAAACTACGAGCCCGGTGAATAACCAGGGTCAAAGATAGGTCATTGAAGATGGGGGATAAGCTTCATAGTCGAGCCCCCTAAACAACAACATATATAGGCCCATGTGAAAACAAATGCAAGAACATGACGACCCAAAACAAACGGGACAAAGAGGACGCGCGACAAAAAAGAACAAGCTAACACGGGCGTACATGATCGAGTTTGTGCAGACATTAAATCAAACAAATCAGACAGTTATAGACTTAGATGAGGTAAAACTTATCTAGATTACACTCCTCTCTAGCTACACGGTCAAACCAAAAATAAAAGAAAACAAGGAATAGAAAGATACGTGTTGCTTCACAAAAAAAGCTAAGTCCCCCCAAAAAAAACCAATACATAAAACATAATAACGGCCCACTAAAAAAATGTCATATCGGGTCTCGCTGCTACATGAGGGAAAAAAAAAGAAAACACGACACAAGGACAACGAGCATGACTCAGAAGCACATGTATTTACCGGTATATGAGCTAGATGAAACATTGTAAACTCTCATTTAGATAATAATTGGGAAACCAATCCGAATCAGGACCTTATACCGCGTCACGGAAACGGCCCAACAAAAGACACATGCACGAACAAAGTCGACAAGAAGATACCAAACACACGACGCGACACAGAGCGCGCGTGACAAAATAACCTGCAATCAAGATTTGCACAACATTTAAAGCGAACATATGACAAAGTGGAAACAAGTTCATGAATTTTAAACAAATAAATGAAGAATGAAAGGAAAAATATAAAAAAATTGGCAAGGGTGAAAATAGAAAATATAAATAAAAAATCATGAATTTAAAATAGTTCATAATTTAAAAAAAAATAATGAAATAAAAAACAGAAACAAAAAAACAAATACTAGGAGTCAAATGGGACATGAGAGTGTAGAAAAATAAGAGGAACTAGGAGTGAGTGTAGCACAGACATCTGAAAAGAAATTGAAAAAGGCAGTCGAACACCTCGCACTAGCAAACGGCCTTCAGGAGCATAGGCGAAAAGCAACAACGTACCAACCTCGATCAGCAACGAGCCGGACACAGGCAGCACGCGAGACAAGGCGCCGTGAGCCAGCGGAGCAGCCAGATCGTTGTGTTTTGCACGAATATTAAAGAAAGATGATTCAATGGCTCTGGACTTGGATGTGAGACAGTTATTTCACATCTAGATGTGAAATAGCAAACCCGTTTAAACTTTGATGGTGACCAAGAAAATATAATACCATTCGGACAATTAAACCGAATGTGAGAAGACGACTCTAAAGAATATAAGTTATAGTCAACAATTGGCCTTCACTATACTGGTGGGTCATGTCTGCAGTTATGCGATGCCAAGGCGGAGGACGGACGCGGTCCAAAGGCGATGCCAGCAGCGGGCGCAGCAGACTGAATTGATGCGGCCCTCCCTCTGCTGCTGCCACGAGGAACGCAAGCGGGGACTTCAAGGTGCAATGCAAACCGACTCCTTGTAGCAGCGAGAAGTCATCAAGTCAACCAAATGCTTTTCCATACAAGTGCATTGCATACCTTTAGATGGAGACAGAGAGATCAACAATGGCGCAGCAAGGCACGAACAGGTGGTGGTGAATCGCGGGGCAAATCTCCTTTGGCAGATAGACAAAAGAGCAACGTAAGAGGCGTAAGCCACATCCATATCCCTCTGCCAATGGAGCAGTTGCCCTGCAATGCACCTTCACACTCACACACATACATCATATAAACACCTATCTCACTCGCCAGAGACATGGGTTCCTTCATGTTCTAGCTATTGTGATTGCGATATTGTCGTCGGCATTGGTTGGTGAGAGGAGGAGAACCAACGACCATCGTATTTATGCACTACCAAAAATGGCATATCCACCGAGAACATGCTACTTTGGTTGCATTTGCAGCCGATGCCGTGGATCTATCCCAAAAGGAGGCGGAAAGAAAGGTTTGCTAAATAAAATGCCAAAGAAAAAGAAAGGAATATCACTGCTTTATTCTGAGATCAGATTAGATCGGATGCCAATTCCTGTTTGGGACTTGGGATTTTCGCGATTCCTTATTTATGAGAAAGCTCTGTCCATTCACGTGAGAGAGAAAGCTTGCACAGGGGAACCAATCAAGGATCAGGAGGAGAATGTGCTACCGCCACAAGCCAGGCAGAGGATCAATCTCGCACAACCTTTCTCTCGCTCCCAGCAGGATGCCCTGGACCATGGTCCACGGAATGCGATGTGATTGTGAGCATTTCCATCTTTTTCTACATATACAATGACCTCTTTTGCATCATACGTACAATGACATCTTAATGTGCGTGATGGCGCTAGTGTGATACGCTTTTTTGTTCCTTCTCTATTTGTACTGAGTGTTATACTTGGGTGGAGGTTAGCTCCAGAATTCGTTGAAATAATGCATGTTTGTAAAAAAGAATTCGTGCTATAAGATAGTAGAAAATTACAGCTTTTGCGAAAGGTATGCAAACATCTTTGAAACATGATGAATTTAATGTAAACCTAATTAGATTCTTTTCAGAAACAATAAGATGATTAAAATGTTACTTCTGACCCAAACAATATTGCTTATGTTTTAATTATATTACTCCTACAAAAGATTTCAAACACCTAGACGAGATAAATCATCTTATAAAAGAGAAAACAATAATTGCAAGGCATCGTCTTTGGAACCACCACTAGTCTCACAATTGTAATCTCGTCCA
>NC_041392.1:714282299-714283090 GCF_002162155.2 Triticum dicoccoides
TATATATATATATATATATATATATATATATATATATATATATATATATATATATATATATCCTGCCAAGTTGTTTTTTCAGTGCCCCTCTATTTTCAACGGTCAAGCGGCCAACTTTATGCAGGAGATAGAGAAGCATATGGTTGTTGCCTTCTCTGCTTTGGAGCTTCAGCTCACAACAAGGGGGCATGTTTTTGGAGCATTCGTGTTTCACCTCCTTTGGGAAGGGTCCAATTCGTTGTGCTACGCAGAGGCTTAAGATCGTCCTACAGAAATCAATGGTAATTATTGGCCCTGATTATTTGTCTCGATATAATACATTGCAGCAGTAAGCAATTCACATATAATTTGTGATTTTAGGTGGAACAAAGGTGCCCACCAGATTGTCCATGTGAACCCACAAACTGGCGATCCCAAACTATCTCCTTGACTGCCCTCGAAGAAGTGGAGATCAACGGATTCGAAGGAGGTGAACATCAGATTGATTTCTTGAAACTGATATTCGAATGTGCGCCAACGCTTAAAAGAATGGTCGTGAAGCTGTCACATGAGGCATCTGCAAGTAAATGCTAGATGCACACAAATACACAACATCGCCAGGGCCTACTCTTCCGTGGTATTCTGTGTTTTGCCTTAACGGGAGTAGAAGTAGAAGGAAATGGCATATGACCGACATGTGTGTAATGGGTAGAGAGGAACCGTTACCAACGGTGATGCGAGTGGGAGTATGAACAGGAGTGGCGGACGTGAGGTTACCGGGATGAGCAGTCATGTGAGCCAGTAGCGGAGCT
>NC_041392.1:714283579-714309953 GCF_002162155.2 Triticum dicoccoides
TCCGCCACTAATGTGAGCGGTGGCGCCCGAGTCCATGTACCAGTCACCGCCGCCACCGTAGGAACTCGGTGATGAGGTGGAGTGCAGAGCAGCGAGAAGGGCCGGGTCCCACGGTGGCGGCACCTAAAACCCTCCGTAGGCCGGCGTGGCCCCATAGGCGGGCGTGGGCGGGGCGCGACGCCGCCGCTGTAGGGGGTGGCGTTCTGCGCGGCGAAAAGGGCCTGGTGACTCGCCGGACGAGGCCCAAGGATGTAAAACTCGATCTGTGTCCACTAAACTTTGCAACCACACGAAAGACTGAAACACTACCGGGTGCGCACCTTTCGACCAGAATATGTACTTTTCTGCTTTCTTGATGAAAAATTGCTGCATGATCGACGTCTCACGTAGAACTGAATTTTCTTTTGACGGGCTCACGTAAAACTGATTAATAACGAAATAATCCCGCGACTCATGACGTTTAGCAACCCTAGCGCATCTTTTTGAGGGAAACCCTACGCCTAGAGATCTGGAGCGGCCGATTTTGGTATGCTTTCGCAAGGTCCGATGGACTGCATCGAGAGGCCAGGCCTAGGTAGCCACCGCGGCCGAGTGGACCGCATCAGCGCCCTCTCCGACGACCTGCTGGTCCTCCTCCTCGCGCGCCTCCGCTGCGCCGCCGCAGCGGCTCGCACCAGCGTCCTCTCCCGCCGGTGGCGTGGCCTCTGGACCCACCTCCGCCAGATCGTCTTCCGCGGCGTCGCGCTCCCATTTCTTGAAGCAGCGGCCAGCCGCGTGTCTCCGGCGGTTTCCCTTCTCGAAATCCACGTGCCGGTCCCGGTCCCGGTCCTGGCTGGTCGCCTTGCCTGGCTCGAACCGGCGGGGATCCGTTCGCTGCTGCGCGCCGCCGCGCGAACCGCGCCTGAGGAGTTTGTCCTTGTCGTGCCGCGGCGCTCGATACAGTGTGCAATCGACGCCGACCTACCGTGCTTTCACCGTGCCACCTCCATCGTTCTGGACTCGCTCTTCCTCCTCCGCGTGCCGGACGGAGTAGAGTTCCCCGTGCTCGAGACGCTGTCCCTCACGGGCTGCATTGTCGTCGACCTTGACGCTTTGCTCTCCCGCTGCCCCCGCCTGCGCGTGTTCCGGCTCAAGATGTCGCGTTTTTACTCCGACGGCTAACACCTGACGGTCCACTCGGCGTCGCTGCAGGAGCTTGTTGTGGACACCAAGGAATCACGGATACAACATTTAGACATCGTTACCCCGTCGCTCAACCAATTGACTATGTGCCTAATCCCCTGGAAGAAGGCAATCATCGCTGTCTTGGCACCAATGGTGGAGAAGGTCTCGTGGTCCTATACCCAGGGGTCTCCTGCCTATGGTCTTTGGCGACTCAAGGAGATGCGGCTTCTGGGGGCGGAGAGACAAGGACAACTCCCTTCACTGCATATTCATGCATGCGCGGTGTGTACCCTCTCCTGGTCAATTTGTTGCACGCTCTGACTTATCAAAGGTTTTGATGTTTTGTGAATGATATATATCCTGCCAATTTTGCTTTTGTAGAGCTCGGATTACTTTTACGGTGAAGAGGACGGATTTACGCGGGACATAGAGAAGTATATGATTGCTGACTTTTCTAGTTTAGAGCTACATCTCATAACAAAAGGACATTCTTTTGAAGCACTCATGGTTCATCTCCTAGGGACGAATCGAATTTGTCGAGCTATGCAGAGACTTAAGATCATCTTACAGAAATCAACGGTAATTTTCCGCCCTGAATATATATATCTCAATAATACATTTTAGCCAGCAATTCACATATAATTTGTGATTTTAGGTGAAAGAAACATGCCCAACACGTTGTCGATGTAAACCCACAAACTGGCAATCCCAAGCTATCTCCTTGACTGCTCTTGAAGAAGTGGAGATCAACGGATTTGAAGGAGGCGAACATGAGATGGATTTCTTGAAATTGATATTCGAATGTGCGCCAGTGCTTAAAAGAATGACCGTGAATCTGTGACATGAGGCATCTGCAGGTAATGCTGGGTGCACACAAAAACACAACATCTCCAAGGTCTACTCTACCGTGGAATTCTGTGTTTTGCCTTAGCGCTGGTGAGTACATGTTCTGCATGTATGGTTAGTATGCTTCTAGTTGAAAAGAAGATGTAATCGTTAGTCCCTGTAAGTTTTTTGAAACCTAAAGTCGTGCCGTCGATTATATAGCCTGGTTGAGCATATTACACTGAAGTTCTTCCCATCTTCCACATAGTTTAGTATCCTGAATTGCTATCTTGCCTACCCTAGCTGTCGGGTCGTCCAAATTATGCTCATGGTTTGCTATCAGCACCAGTTTTCATTGGATTCTATAGTACTATCATATTTCCTGATCTTGTTCTATTCACTTAATATTTGGTTTATACTCGCCTCCAACATTTCCCTTGTTTTACTGTCATCTCACAAACAGCGTTGTGTCATCCTGGGGCACCACCGTGCTAGTTTTCTAAAATGATAATATCAAATTTAAATGGAACATATGCCCGCGCTCTACTTAAAAACAGTATAAGAAGGCTTCAGAAATTTCCTGCAATTTATTTTCAAAGGCGCAAAAATGAAAAAAAAAACATTAAAAATCTGGACTGAGTTCCTCGGACTTACCATTTCTAAATTGGAATTCCTTTTCAGGTAGGAAAAGAAAAGCTTAATTTATAGCACAGTAATCAATGGCGGAGACAGGGGGGACGAGCAGGGGCCTGGCCCCCCCTATCGATCGACAATTCCTTCAGCAGCTACGAGTAATTAGCGCTGGATCAAGGGAATACACGAAGTTGGCCCCCTTAACTCAAATGATGGTGAAAACTGAGAATAAAATCTGAAAAAAGGCCCATCAGAAAGCCCATTCATGGCCTCCTCCGTTCCTAGTACGCTTCCAGCTTTATTTTACGCTAAAAAAGGTCAACCACGGCGTGACTAAGGCATGACTTGAGGCGATTAGATCCCGTAAAAAAGCTTGAGGCGATTAGAGCTGGCGGCAGCCGCGGCCTAATCAGGCAACACCAGCACCGTGATTGGGAAATCCTGGAGCACACTCTTCCAGTATTCTAGAGGTCCAGCGCCATGGTTTGCACTATGGAGTACTACCCCTCACAACTCTCATCTTGTACGTGTTGAAATTATACATCGAATTTTAGTTATTTTGATGGTGAGGTCAATGATTCTAATTCATTTTTTAATTTCATTTGATTGCTTGATTTCCGAGGTGATCATGAAGAGCAAAGTGCAGACAAACTTCATAAAGATTAATTTGATTTGATTTTTAAACATGAGGTTAATGCACGAGTTACCAATCCTAGTCCAATGGAATATGACTTGCTTCGAAATTGCATGATGATATACATTCATAGGAAATTACTGTAGAAATTAGGTTATCTTCGAATGAAATTATTAATATTTTTTATCTTAGTGGCAATTGTAGGGGAAAAAAATTAAACTAGTAACAGTACAAATATATTTGTGTTTTAATTGCATTGAGACGACACATTATTATGGTACTTATTTTTTGCGTTGCACTTTTTTTAAACTTGGCTCGGCCCCCCCTATACCCAAATCCTGGCTCCGCCCCTGACAGTAATCACATAATGCCTACAAATTACAAAGTAGGGTGGATTATGAATGGCAGGGCAAATCATCGTTTGGCAGGGACGGACCAGCAGTCTCGCCGACCCGCTGACTGTCAGCCTACATGCCAGAGGAGAACCGCACTGTGATTTTCACCCTCTACCTGATACAGCTAATTGTGTCATGTGTGCACGGCACACTATATATTTCTTTGATGGCAGCTAGCAGTCTATCCTACTTGGGAGACGAAATCTGGATATGCCTGGCATGTTCTACCGAGCGGGAACGATATATTCTTGGGAAGCTTCTCTTTTAGCTAACGGTGCTGTGCCGCGCTGCATGTACACGTGCCTTTGATTCTAGCTTGGATATGGAAGTGCATGTGTTGCATTCACCAGGTTGTGTCGTGTAAAAGCCAAATCACTTTCCAGTATTCTTTGTCTGTTATTCTCAATTTAGGCCAAAATGTGTTCATAAAATCTCGCAAGGTTTGGATGGCATTTACAATACACTGGAAAATACACGGCATAGTTTTGATTTTGCCAGACTTGCAGTAAACAAGAGAGTGTAGGAAATACAAACTCAATCCTTTGACTGAATTGAAGTCAATCTGTTTTCTCAATAAGAGGATTTTATTGACTTGAACATCGCTTCTAGGCGATACAACCACGCAGTGGCAAGTTAAGGTTTGAGCCGCTGGACCCTCGATCTCCTCAAGAAAGGAAACATTGATGATGCTTCTTCTTGCTATTCGTCCTAGTGAGCAGAGCGCTAAACAATGTACGTACAAAAAGATGGAAATGGTCGTGAACTCACAATCACATCACATTTCGTGGACCATGGCACATGGCGTCTTGCTAGTGGAGCGAGAGAAAGGCCTAGCCTGTGGCGGCAGCACATTCTCCTCCTGATCTCCTTGGTTGATTCCCCTCTGCAAGCTTTCTCTCTTGCTGCGTGAGAGCTTTCTCAAGGAGAAGGAATCGCAAAATCCAAGTCGCAAACAGAAAGGGCATCCGATCTAATCTGATATTGGAATAAAACAGTAATATTCTTCTCTTTTTCTTTGGCATTTCCTTTCAGCGAACCTTTTTCCACGGCATCGGTTGCAAACGCGATGAAAGGAGCATGTGCTCCATGGATATGCCGTTCTCGGTAGCGCATAAATACATGTCGCGCCATCGGTTCTCCTCCTCTAACCAGCCAACACCGACAACAGCAACAACAATAGCTGCTAGAACAGGAAGGAACCCATGTCGGTGGCGGTGATTACCAAGGGAGATAGATGTATGATGTATGTGTGTGAGTGTGAAGGTGCATTGCAGGGCAACTGCTCCATTGGCAGAGGGATGGATGTGGATTACCCCTCCTACGTTGATGTTTTATCTGTCTGCCAAAGGAGATTTGCCCCGCGATTCACTGCCACTTGTTCGTGCCTTGCTGCGACTATTGTTGGTCTCCCCATCTGAAGGTATGCAATGCATGTGTATGAAAAAGCATTTGGCTGAATTGATGACTTCTCTGCTTGCCTTTCTCCCAGCAGCAGAGGGAGGAAGAACCGCATCAACTCAGTGCCCTCTCGGACGACCCGCTGCTCCTCTTGGGCCTGCCTCCGCTATGCAGCACAGCACCGCGCCTCCGTCCACCGCCTCGGTATCACACAATTGTTTGACTATAACTTGGTTTACTCCCCCCATCACAGTTTAAAAGGCGTACCTCACATCTTTTTGGGCCCAAGGTTGCTAGCGATTGGTAGGAATAACCGATGCGTTGGAGCTGCAGTAGTTAAGGATATGCGCCTAATTAATCGCCAAACAAACACATAGTAACCTCCCCGTCCAGTAAAAGAAGGAAACCATCGCATGCATTGGTGGAGTAATTTCAGTTCACACCATGCATGCGCACCAGGAAGGTAAACGGAAGGAGCTAATTCCTCCCAAAACGATGCAGTTAATAGGCTAATTAATGACATGCGCCCTATTTCCCTCTAATTGTGAAAAATTCTGGTTTTGAAGATATGCCCTTTAAACTGTGATAGAGGGAGTATATTCTTTGGAATAATTATATCTAGCATCTTCTCAAATTCAGTCAAACTAATTGAATGACATTATTTTTTACTCGATCATCACTAAAGTTTGAAATAGCGACCTCGCTATAGCGTTTTGAGGGGCATCATGCTAAACAACACCATGTACAATTTAGCACATTCTATGGCTGCCGCTATGCTAGCTATTTAAAATTTTGGTCCTTACTGAGAAGCGAATTATTGTTGATGCTGATTTTTGTCTCTTGGTATGTGTTGCATTATATTTGCCAGCAGCAACAATCTTTGCTCATATAATGCCCCTGCACTAGCATGCATGTACCGTACCAAGCATGCCAATCAAAATTGTTTGTGGACAAGATTTTCATCCTCCAGATAGTGGATTCATGTTGTACATTGACAAGATCATCATTTCCGACGATGGCCAACTCCTTATAACACCATTTGGTTCCAGTAATTTGCCTGGTTTGCTGCACCAGTAAGCTGAGCAGCACGCACTCTTAGTTATATTCAACTGTCGAAGTGATGGAAGTAAACTGAACATCCTCTGCAGATTTATCTAGTTTTGTTGAAGAAACACATGGTGTCGACATTTAGAACCGCTGCTTAGCAGAATCAGTAGGAGCACATGAGTATTGAGAAAGGTTGGCCAAATATAATATATCACATCCATGATTGATTGGCATGGCAAGCACTACACAATTCACTTAAGTTAATCGGTTAAAGCAACCAAGCAAAAGTACTCCAGATGTGAACCAAAGAATTTGCAGAGGTATGGATGAGGATCATCAGTCATAATTTTGGTAGCCATGCATGAACCCTGAGGAAGAGGCAAATTGAAACAAGCTCTGGTCAATAATTCAGTATAGTGTATAGTGGTTAGGTCAGCAAAGATTGTTGGCAACTGGCAAAGGGAAATTAGCAAATTAATTCTTAAAACAGAATTTAACAGGAAATTATAGTTTATACCAAACCCGAATGCCCGTAAAATTCAGATGAGACAACTAGTTCGCTTCAGCTAATTTAGAAACCCATTTTGGCTACTGAATGCATATCCAAAGCAGAACAGAAGGCCGTGAGTAACAGAGGATTGCATAAAACAAAAGGAGCAACCATGGTAAGGGAGCCTGTGCTAAGGAGATCAAACTAATTACTGCCAATTCCGTAGTAATATAGATGTGAGGATGTGTGCGCATAGGTTAAGCAGTAAGATATCATATTGAGCTAATTACAGGGATACACATGTGCAGCCAGACTTTGTAATTGGCATGTCTATGTTCAGAACTTGAAAAGCATAAGCACTAACTTAAGTTGGCATTAGGCTTCAACAAAACCTAAAAGGATTAACAGAGCACGCAGAACATACACTTACCAGAGCAAAGATAAACATAGCATTGCACGGAAGGATACGCCTTGAAGATGTCGTTTATTATTGTGCGTCTATGTTCCCTTGACCACACATCACGTGACAGCTTCAAAGTCATTTTTTTAAGTGCCGGAGAACATCCGAGCATCAATTTTAAGAAATCAAACTCATGACCCGCCCCTTCAAAGCCAGTGATCTCCACTTCTTGGAGATGAGTAAAGGAGACAGTTTGGGATCTCCAGTCCATGGGCTGACATGGACAATTCGGTAGGCATCTCTCTCTCACCTAAAACCAAAAAAAAATGTGAATTACTACTACACAATGTACATTACTGAGATACGTAATCAGAGCTCAGAATTACCGGTGTTCTCCATAGGACGAGCTTAAGCCTCCGCACAGCTGGACGAATCCGATTCATTCCAAGGAGAAGAAACACAATTGCTCCAAAAACATGCCCGATTGTTTCGAGATGAAGCTCCAGAGCGGAGAAGGCAACAACCATATGCTTCACTATCTCTTGCGTGAAGCTGATCGCCTCGCCGGGGAAATTTGACCGGAACTGAAAAGTAATTGAAGGATACTTATACAGATAATAATTTTTGGTTACTCCATCGCAGTAAATTGAGAGCAGGAGAGGAGACATACTATGGAGGCATGAATCTGCAGCGAAGGGAGCTGTCCTTGGCTCTCTGAGGTCTCTAGAGAGACCTGCTCAAGCTCCCAAAGACCAAAGGTAACAGACCCCGCCCTGTAGCAGCAGTGCCACGAGACCTTCTCCACCATTGGAGCCAAGACGGAGATGCTGACCTCTGTGGCTATCAAGGACACGGACAATTGCTTGAGCGCGGGGGCGACGATGTCGACGCGGTGTGTCAGCCCGCTCTCGCGGTCCACGGCCAGCTCCTGCAGCGACGCCGAGTTGACCCTCAGGTCGCCTTGGTCAAACAAGAAGCCGCCGAGCCGGAGCGTGCGCAGGCGCGGGCAGTGGCGGAGCAGGGCGTCGAGGTGGGCGTGCGCGATGCCGCAGGACAGGGACAGCGCCTCCAGCGCCGGGAACTCGGCGCCGTCGGGCACGCGGAGGATGAGAGGAAGATTCGCAGCACGAAGGAGGTGGCGCGGGGCAAGCAAGGCAGGTCGACGACGAGGGAGCCGGTGACCAGATCGGAGGGGAGGTCGAAGACGAGCTCCTCCGGCTCGAGCCGCGCGGCGGCGCGGAGCAGCGAGTTGGCGCGGGCGGTGCCGACGCGGAGCAGCGAGTTGCCGCGGGCGGTGTCGGCGCGGCGCTCCTTGGGGACGCGGATCTCGAGGAGCGAGACCGCGGGGGAGAGGCGGCCGAGCGCGGCTTCGAGCCTGTGGAGGGCGACGCAGCGGAAGACGGTCTCACGGAGGCGGGCCGCGAGGCCGCGCCACCGGCGCGAGATGAGCCCCGTGCGCGCGGCGGCGCGGGCGCAGCGGAGGCGGGCGAGGAGGAGGAGGAGCAGGTCGTCGGGGAGGGCGCTGATGCGGCCCGCTCCGGCGCGCAGCCGGGCGGAACGCCGGCGAAACTCCATTGACGGCCAGATCTCAGGGGATAGGCGGGGCGACCACCTACTCTCCTCGCTCTCTTACTCTTTTTTTTTGCGACTTTATTACTGTATAACTCTTTTCTTTTTTTATTTTTTTTCTTTTTTAAGCTGCGCTCACCGGATTTTATTCATTTAACGCTCTATAGCCTCCATATCACACCTTTTTTTTGCGGGAAAGAACTTGTATTACTCAATAGCATTGTTGAGAAAATCGTTAACTGGTAGCTGCTCGCTCAGGTGGTGAGTAGGAGAATCGGCAAGTTAATCGGCCATTTAATCAATTAATCGAATGATTTATCGAGTTATCGGCTACTCGGGGACCCCATGAATAGGGATTAATCGACAAGTTAACTGGTTAATCGAATGAATTCTTGAACATGGCTCAATAGTAGTATCCTTAAAATCAATTGCAACAGCCTGAAGGATCTCCGGTGGTCCAGACCCAACCCAGGTCATTGTTCTAGTGCCGTCTCTAACAAAAATTGCCAAAGAGGTACTAGCTAAATTCTAAGTATTAAATACATGAGTAATACAAGAATTATTGCTTCTAAGTAAACATCGCGCACGAGGAACGCGAACCTTGATCTATCATCCACTTCACTTTTTAACAACATTGCGGCAGTGGCAGAATTCACCTCAACTTGAATGGGCAACGTACTTTTTTGTATAGCAATCTCCAGCCCCTCTTTGCAGGCATACAGGACAGCTTCTAGTATCTCGCGACATGAGTATAGTTTTCTGCAGGAGGAAAAAAGTGATATTCCCCTCGGCGCTCCTGAGAATCATTCCTGCTCCTGCTTCCCCGCCATCACCGAGCGTGCCTGCAACATTTAGTTTAACTCGGCCAAGTGGTGGTGGAGACCACTTCAAAGTAGGTAGACTAGGCTTGCTTGAGCACATTCCTCCAGGATCAGCCTCCATATCACACTAATGCGCTACATGATTAAGGCTGCCCATAGTGGTAACATAAGTAATATCATGCACTTGGGACTCACACATATGCTTATATGGCAGTCAATTAAAGAAGAGAGGGATGGTTAGGCTGGTCATAGTGGGGAGTAACTTATAATAGTATCATTCACACTAGTGAAAAAAGGACCTAATGTGAGACACATTAGTTCCGGTTTGATTTTGATCCGGTACTAATGGTACCATTAATGCCGGTTCGAACGGCTATGCTTTAGTGTCGGTTCGTGTTGAATCTTTAGTACCGATTCGTGCCACGAACCAGTACTAAGGGGGTGGTGGCAGGCTGGCGTCAGGCCGGGGCCCCACGATCACCTTTAGTACCAGTTCGTGGCACAAACCGGTACTAAAGGGCTAACCTTTAGTACCGGTTCGTGGCATGAACCGGGACTAAAGGGGTCTGACCTATAGTCCCGGTTGGAAACAAAAACCGGGCCTATAAGGCAATTTTCAAACTCTACCCCCCCCGGTGTATCGCCATTTCAGTTTTGAAAAATTCAAAAGAAAATGATAAAAACTTCAAAAAATAAAATCCTTCTGAGAGGTAGTTATATTACTACATCTACTAGTTAGGAAAATTTGAAAACTTAAATTTAGACATGTTTTGCAAAAAGTGTAGGAAAAATGTAAAAACGGCGATAACTTTTGCATACGATGTCGGAAAAAAATGTATAATATATCAAAAAATTCAGCACGAAAATCCGCATCCGATTTTGACAACCTACATACAGCCTGTTTGCAGAATCCTCAAATTCCAAAAGAAAAAAAAGATATGCCCAATTTTTTTTTTAATTTTGGTTAAATCTGGTCAAACTACTTATTCAAGAAGTATTAATGTTACTACATAATTAGTCAAGAATATTAGTGTTACTAAATAATTATTTCAATTTTTTGAATTTTGGTCAAATCTGGTCAAATTATGGTCAAACGGTGGTCAAACTATGGTCAAACTTATTCAAGAAATATTACTGTTACTAAATAATTACTGGTTTTTAGAATAATAGTTTCAAACTCAAACGGTGAAACGTGTGACCTAATGCTCAAGCTAAACTTCTGAGGGTTAATAGGTTTGACAGCTTACATTTGTCAGGAAAACAATAAGTGCAGACTTGGAAAGTAGGGGGAATAGAACTCCAAAGTTAAGCGTGCTCAGGCTGGGGGAGTGAGAGGATGGGTGACCGGTTGAGAAGTTAGACGATTTGGAATGAGTGATCCGCACTTTGAGCAGTTAAGAGGGGTGATTAGAGACTAAATCATCAAATAATTCAGAAAATCAAAGATTAAAAAAAAATCAAATTTTTTCTTCAAAAAATTCAAAAAAAACCTTTAGTACCGGTTGGCACCAACCGGTACTAAAGGTCCCCCATACCACGACGCGAGCTCACGCCACGTGGTGGGCCTTTAGTAGCGGTTCGTGCCGAACTGGTACTAAAGGGGGGGGGGGCTTTAGTGCCCACACTTTAGTGCCGGTTACAGAACCGGCACTAAAGGCCCTTACAAACCGATTTTAAAGCTCCGTTTTCTACTAGTGTCATATGACACTAGTATAAGTTACTACCTTCATAGTGCAAAATGACATAGACTCCGAAGTTAAGCGTGCTCAGACTGGGGGAGTGAGAGGATGGGTGACCGGTCAGGAAGTTAGACAATTTGGAATGAGTGATCCACACTTTGAGCAGTTAAGAGGGGTGATTAGAGACTAAATCATCAAATAATTCAGAAAATCAAAAATTGAAAAAAAATCAATTTTTTTTCTTCAAAAACAAAAAAAAACTTTAGTACCGGTTGGTAACACCAACCGGTACTAAAGGTCCCCCATACCACGACGCGAGCTCACGCCACGTGGTCGGCCTTTAGTAGCGGTTCGTGCCGAACCCGTACTAAAGGGGGGGGGGGGCTTTAGTGCCCACACTTTAGTGCCGGTTACAGAACCGGCACTAAAGGCCCTTACAAACCGATTTTAAAGCTCCATTTTCTACTAGTGTCATATGACACTAGTATAAATTACTACCTTCATAGTGCAAAATGACATAGTAGTAGTGTCATAGATAGTCTCATTTATTAGCTTGTAGACTCATTTTGTCTTGAGAAACGATATATTACAGTAACATATTATGTTACCACTTCTCATTAACTATTTTCCACATAAGCACAATTTTCTTGAAGTGCGCTATGTTAGCCAGAGCTGACCGGTTAGAGATAAGGGTCGCAAGGGTCGCTTGCTTAGGGGTCAAGTAAAGCCTTCCTTGGGAGTCAAGTAAACCTCTCTATATAAAGAGAGGAGATGTATCAATCTGATCAAGTAAGAATTAAGAAGGAAATCCCTTCCCTTTTTGCCTGGGTAGCGGCTGCTGCGGTGTCACGCCGGGCAGCGGCAGCGGCTGCTGCGGCAGAGCGCCGGGCGCGGCGGAGGCCGCCAGGAGCGGCGGCTGCCACTGCAGCCTGGGCGGGGCGGTGGATGGCAGCTGCATCAGGCTGCAGTGGCAGCTGCAGCGGCCCGACGAGCGTGGCGGAGGCCGCCTGGTGCGGCGGCTGCCACGGCAGCGCGGTGGCGGCAATGGTCGGCGCAGCCAGGTGCGGCCCGTAGGACCCGGCTAAGAACAGGTGGATCTCCTGAACCGCCTGGGTTAAGTCCCGCAGCGCCCTGGACACCTCCTCCGGGGTGAGGACGGCGGGGGCGGGCGCGACGAAGGAGCCCGGCGCGGGCAGGAGCGGGGCGATGGTCGTGGTGGTTGGGTGGCGGTGAAGACATGATCGAAAAGATGTCCAGTAATGATCCACAAAGCTAATTGAAGCTGCAATAGATTCCTTCCCTTTACCAAATATCAAATCATTTCTCATATGCCAAACTCTCCAGAAAACTAATATAATCTGATCACGCATAGTAGGGCTCAGTTGATTTAGGAGCACAAGAAACCAATCTTTCCCTGTATATGACAAATCCTCCTCCGCAGGTAAAACCCAAATGTCCCTTAAGGCCATACGCAGAGCAACCTCCTTCGGACACACGACGAGCGCATGAAAGGAGCTCTCCTCCTCCATTCCGCAAATAGTTATCAGTGGATTGGTGATGCACCACTCTATTAGTCTGAACAGCCAGGTTATTACAAGCAACTCGCCACGCAAAAATACGAATCTTCTGAGGAACATTGGCCTTCCAAATAATATTCCATACTTTCCTCTCCCCCAGCGCATCAGCACTATATTGCCCCATGTACTCTCTTTTTTCCTTTAGAGATAGTGCCAGCTTGTACGCACTTTTAACTGAGAGAATCCCCGAATTTTCAAAATGCCAAGCAACAAAATCACCCTCTCCTGAAGAATGAATATGCAACCTCAGTATCTCCTCCGCATCATATGGGTAAAACAGGTGCCTAACCAAATTTTCATCCCATCTCGTCAGACCACTCAATATCAAGTCAGACACCCATTTGATCATGTTCCTATTCTTCCTTGCAGTAATTTTAAGGCCGGATAATCTTGGGAGCCAGTTATCTCTCCAGATATTAATATTAGAGCCGTCACACACTCTCCAAATAACTCAGGCCTTAAGTAATGTTGGGGAACGTTGTAGAAAACAAAAATTTTCCTACGGTTTCACCAAGATCCATCTATGAGTTCATCTAGCAACGAGTGATCGGATGCATCTACACACCTTTGTAGATCGCGAGCGGAAGCGTTCAAAGAACGGGGATGAGGTAGTCCAACACGACGTGATCCAAATCACCAGAGATCCTAGCACCGAACGGACGGCACCTCCGCGTTCAACACACGTACGGTCAGCGTAACGTCTCCTTCTTCTTGATCCAGCAAGAGGGAAGGAGAGGTTGAGGGAGATGGCTCCAGCAGCAGCACGACGGCGTGGTGGTGATGGAGCTGCAGTACTCCGTCAGGGCTTCGCCAAGCGCTATGGAGGAGGAGGAGGTGTTGGAGAGGGAGAAGGAGGCAACCAAAGGCGTGGATCAAAAAGCCCTCCTTCCCCCACTATATATAGGGGTGCCAAGGGGGGGGGGGCGCCGGCCCTAGGAGATCCAATCTCCTAGGGGGGCGGCGGCCAAGGGAGGTTTCCCTCCCTCCCAAGGCACCTAGGGGTGCCTTCCACTTGTGGGACTCTTCCCCTTTGGAAACCCTAGGCGCATGGGCCCCTTGGGGCTGGTGCCCTTGGCCCATGTAGGCCAAGGCGCACCCCCCTACAGCCCATGTGGCCCCCGGGGCAGGTGGACCCACCCGGTGGACCCCCGAGACCCTTCCGGTGGTCCCGGCACAATACCGGTGACCCCGAAACTTGTCCCGATGGCCGAAACAGCACTTCCTATATATAATTCTTTACCTCCGGACCATTCCGGAACTCCTCGTGACGTCCGGGATCTCATCCGGGACTCCGAACAACATTCGTGTTACTGCATATACATATCCCTACAACCCTAGCGTCACCGAACCTTAAGTGTGTAGACCCTACGGGTTCGGGAGACATGTAGACATGACCGAGACGACTCTCCGGTCAATAACCAACAGCGGGATCTGGATACCCATGTTGGCTCCCACATACTCCACGATGATCTCATCGGATGAACCATGATGTCGAGGATTCAAGCAACTCCGTATACAATTCCCTTTGTGAATCGATATGTTACTTGCCCGAGATTCGATCGTCGGTATCCCAATACCTCGTTCAATCTCGTTACCGGCAAGTCACTTTACTCGTACCGTAATGCATGATCCCGTGACCAAACACTTGGTCACTTTGAGCTCATAATGATGATGCATTACCGAGTGGGCCCAGTGATACCTCTCCGTCATATGGAGTGACAAATCCCAGTCTTGATCCGTGTCAACCCAACAGACACTTTCGGAGATACCCTTAGTCTACCTTTATAGTCACCCAGTTACGTTGTGACGTTTGGTACACCCAAAGAACTCCTACGGTATCCGGGAGTTACACGATCTCATGGTCTGAGGAAAAGATACTTGACATTGGAAAAACTCTAGCAAACGAACTACACGATCTTATGCTATGTTTAGGATTGGGTCTTGTCCATCACATCATTCTCCTAATGATGTGATCTCGTTATCAATGACATCCAATGTCCATAGTCAGAAAACCATGACTATCTGTTGATCAACGAGCTAGTCAACTAGAGGCTTACTAGGGACATGTTGGTGTCTATTATTCACACATGTATTACGATTTCCAGATAACACAATTATAGCATGAATAAAGACAATTATCATGAACAAAGAAATATAATAATAATGCTTTTATTATTGCCTCTAGGGCATATTTCCAACAGTCTCCCACTTGCACTAGAGTCAATAATCTAGTTACATTGTGATGAATCGTACACCCATCGAATTCTGGTGTTGATCATGTTTTGCCCTAGGGAGAGGTTTAGTCAGCGGATCTGCTACATTTAGGTCTGCATGTACTTTACAAATCTCTATGTCTCCATCTTGAACATTTTCACGAATGGAGTTGAAGCGACGCTAGATGTGCCTTGTCTTCTTGTGAAACCTGGGCTCCTTGGCAAGTGCAATAGCTCCAGTGTTGTCACAAAAGAGTTTGATTGGCCCCGACGCATTGGGTATGACTCCTAGGTCGGTGATGAACTCCTTCACCCAAATTGCTTCATGTGCTGCCTCCGAGGCTGCCATGTACTCCGCTTCACATGTAGATCCCGCCACGACGCTTTGCTTGCAACTGCACCAGCTTACTGCCCCACCATTCAAAATATACACGTATCCGGTTTGTGACTTAGAGTCATCCAGATCTGTGTCAAAGCTAGCGTCGACGTAACCCTTTACGATGATCTCTTCCTCACCTCCATAAACGAGAAACATTTCCTTAGTCCTTTTCAGGTACTTCAGGATATTCTTGACCGCTGTCCAGTGTTCCTTGCCGGGATTACTTTGGTACCTTCCTACCAAACTTACGGCAAGGTTTACATCAGGTCTGGTACACAGCATGGCATACATAATAGAACCTATGGCTGAGGCATAGGGGATGACACTCATCTCTTCTATATCTTCTGCCGTGGTCGGACATTGAGCTGCGCTCAATTTCACACCTTGCAACACATGCAAGAACCCCTTCTTAGACTGATCCATATTGAACTTCTTCAATATCTTATCAAGGTATGTGCTTTGCGAAAGACCTATGAGGCATCTCGATCTATCTCTATAGATCTTGATGCCTAATATATAAGCAGCTTCACCAAGGTCCTTCATTGAAAAACTCTTATTCAAGTAGGCCTTGATGCTGTCCAAGAGTTCTATATCATTCCCCATCAAAAGTATGTCATCTACATATAATATGAGAAATGCTATAGAGCTCTCACTCACTTTCTTGTAAACGCAGGCTTCTCCATAAGTCTGCGTAAACCCAAACGCTTTGATCATCTCATCAAAGCGAATGTTCCAACTCCGAGATGCTTGCACTAGCCCATAAATCGAGCGTTGGAGCTTGCACACCTTGTTAGCATTCTTAGGATCGACAAAACCTTCTGGCTGCATCATATACAATTCTTCCTTAAGGAAACCATTAAGGAATGCTGTTTTGACGTCCATTTGCCATATCTCATAATCATAGTATGCGGCAATCGCTAACATAATTCGGACGGACTTCAACTTCGCTACCAGTGAGAAAGTCTCATCGTAGTCAACCCCTTGAACTGTTCGATAACCCTTAGCGACAAGCCGAGCTTTATGGATGGTCACATTACCATCCGCGTCTGTCTTCTTCTTAAAGATCCATTTATTTTCTATGGCTCGCCGATCATCGGGCAAGTCAGTCAAAGTCCATACTTCGTTTTCATACATGGATCCTATGTCGGATTTCATGGCTTCCAGCCATTTGTCGGAATCCGGGCCCGCCATCGCTTCTTCATAGTTCGAAGGTTCACCGTTGTCTAACAACATGATTTCCAAGACAGGGTTGCCGTACCACTCTGGTGCGGAACGTGTCCTTGTGGACCTTCGAATTTCAGTAGGAGCTTGATCAGAAGTATCTTGATCATCATCATTAACTTCCTCTCTAGTCGGTGCAGGCACCTCAGGAACATTTTCTTGAGTTGCGCCATTTTCCGGTTCAAGAGGTAATACTTCATCAAGTTCTACTTTCCTCCCACTTACTTCTTTCGAGAGAAACTCTTTCTCTAGAAAGGATCCATTCTTGGCAACAAAGATCTTGCCTTCGGATCTGAGGTAGAAGGTATACCCAATAGTTTCTTTAGGGTATCCTATGAAGACGCATTTTTCCGACTTGGGTTCGAGCTTTTCAGGTTAAAGTTTCTTGACATAAGCATCGCATCCCCAAACTTTTAGAAACGACAACTTAGGTTTCTTCCCAAACCATAATTCATACGGTGTCGTCTCAACGGATTTCGACGGAGCCCTATTTAAAGTGAATGCGGCAGTCTCTAAAGCATAGCCCCAAAAAGAAAGCAGTAAATTGGTAAGAGACATCATAGATCGCACCATATCTAATAGAGTGTGATTACGACGTTCGGACACACCATTACGCTGAGGTGTTCCAGGCGGCGTGAGTTGTGAAACTATTCCACATTTCCTTAAGTGTGTGCCAAATTCGTGACTCAAGTATTCTCCTCCACGGTCTGATCATAAAAACTTGATTTTTCTGTCACGTTGATTCTCAACCTCACTCTGAAATTCTTTGAACTTTTCAAAGGTTTCAGACTTGTGTTTCATTAAGTAGATATACCCATATCTACTCAAGTCATCAGTGAGGGTGAGAACATAACGATAGCCACCGCGAGCCTCAACACTCATTGGACCGCACACATTAGTATGTATGATTTCCAATAAGTTGGTTGCTCGCTCCATTGTTCCTGAGAACGGAGTCTTGGTCATTTTACCCATGAGGCATGGTTCGCACGTGTCAAATGATTCATAATCAAGAGACTCTAAAAGTCCATCTGCATGGAGCTTCTTCATGCATTTGACACATATGTGACCAAGGCGGCAGTGCCACAAGTATGTGGGACTATCGTTATCAACCTTACATCTTTTGGTTTTCACACTATGAACATGTGTAGCATTACGCTCGAGAAAGAATAAACCATTCACCATCGGAGCATGACCATAAAACATATCTCTCATATAAATAGAACAACCATTATTCTCGGATTTAAATGAGTAGCCATCTCGAATTAAACGAGATCCCGATACAATATTCATGCTCAAAGCTGGCACTAAATAACAATTATTAAGGTTTAAAACTAATCCCGAAGGTAAATGTAGAGGTAGCGTGCCGACGGCGATCACATTGACCTTGGAACCATTCCCGACGCGCATCGTCACCTCGTCCTTTGCCAGTCTCCGCTTATTCCGCAGCTCCTGCTTTGAGTTACAAATGTGAGCAACTGCACCGGTATCAAATACCCAAGAGCTACTACGAGTACTGGTAAGGTACACATCAATTACATGTATATCACATATACCTTTCGTTTTGCCGGCCTTCTTGTCCGCTAAGTATTTGGGGCAGTTCCGCTTCCAGTGACCACTTCCCTTGCAATAAAAGCACTCAGTCTCAGGCTTGGGTCCATTCTTTGGCTTCTTCCCGGCAGCTTGCTTACCGGGCGCAGCAACTCCCTTGTCGTACTTTTTGAAGTTCTTTTTACCCTTGCCCTTTTTGAACTTAGTGGTTTTATTGACCATCAACACTTGATGTTCCTTCTTGACTTCTACCTCTGCTGATTTCGGCATTGCAAATACCTCAGGAATGGTCTTTTCCATCCCCTGCATATTGAAGTTCATCACAAAGCTCTTGTAGCTTGGTGGAAGTGACTGGAGGATTCTGTCAATGACCGCATCATCCGGGAGATTAACTCCCAGCTGAGTCAAGCGGTTATGTAACACAGACATAGTGAGTATGTGCTCACTGACAGAACTATTTTCCTCCATCTTACAGCTAAAGAATTTGTCGGAGACTTCATATCTCTCGATCCGGGCATGAGCTTGAAAAACCATTTTCAGCTCTTCGAACATCTCATATGCTCCATGTCTCTCAAAACGCTTTTGGAGCCCCGACTCTAAGCTGTAAAGCATGCCGCACTGAACGAGGGAGTAGTCATCAGCACGTGTCTGCCAAGCGTGCATAACGTCTTGGTTCTGTGGGACGGGTGGATCACCTAGTGGTGCTTGTAGGACATAATCTTTCTTGGCAGCTATGAGGATGATCCTCAGGTTCCGGACCCAGTCCGTATAGTTGTTGCCATCGTCTTTCAGCTTGGTTTTCTCTAGGAACGCATTGAAGTTGAGGACTACGTTGGCCATTTGATCTACAAGACATATTGTAAAGATTTTAGACTAAGTTCATGATAATTAAGTTCATCTAATCAAATTATTCAATGAACTCCCACTTAGATAGACATACCTCTTCTAGTCATCTAAGTATAGCACGATCCGAGTCAACTAGGCCGTGTCCGATCATCACGTGAGACGGACTAGTCAACCTCGGTGAACATCTTCATGTTGATCGTATCTTCTATACGACTCATGCTTGACCTTTCGGTCTTCTGTGTTCCGAGGCCATGTCTGTACATGCTAGGCTCGTCAAGTCAACCTAAGTGTTTGCATGTGTAAATCTGTCTTACACCCGTTGTATGTGAACGTTGGAATCTATCACACCCGATCATCACGTGGTGCTTAGAAATGAACGAACTGTCGCAACGGTGCACAGTTAGGGGGAACACTTTCTTGAAATTATTATGAGGGATCATCTTATTTACTACCGTCGTTCTAAGTAAACAAGATGAAAAACATGATAAACATCACATGCAATCAAATAATAATAGTGACATGATATGGCCAATATCACATAGCTCCTTTGATCTCCATCTTGGGGCTCCATGATCATCTTGTCACCGGCATGACACCATGATCTCCATCATCATGATCTCCATCATTGTGTCTCCATGAAGTTGCTCGCCAACTATTACTTCTACTACTATGGCTAACGCGTTTAGCAATAAAGTAAAGTAATTTACTAGGGACATGTTGGTGTCTATTATTCACACATGTATTACGATTTCCAGATAACACAATTATAGCATGAATAAAGACAATTATCATGAATAAAGAAATATAATAATAATGCTTTTATTATTGCCTCTAGGGCATATTTCCAACAAGTAAATCCAAGCCATGCAATATACCTTGCCAAGAGAGTGAAGCTGGCTATGGAAAAGCATTGTCCAGAATATGCCCTTGGGGGGGGGGTAATATTTTGCCTTGATCACTTTGGCGCACAGAGAGTCGGGTTTAACCACCATTCTCCAAGCCTGCTTAGCTAGGAGAGCCTGATTAAATAATCCAAGATTGCGGAAACCCATACCACCCTCACATTTAAGCCTAGTCATTTTATCCCAGGCCAGCCAATGAGTCTTCCTCCTATTCTCCTCATCACCCCACTAGAAATTTCTAATCATCTGCGACATCTCCTCGCATAGTGATGCTGGGAATTTAAAGATCATGGCGTACACCGGCAACGCCTGCAAAACAGATTTAATCGAAGTTTCTTTCGCCCCACATGAAGCATATTTTTCTATCCAATCCTATAAAAATTTGAGAGCTTTCTCTTTAGTAGATTGGAATTTACCGGCCTTAATTCTCCCTTGTGGCACCATAAGCCCAAGGTATTTGTCCTCAAATCCCTCTGCAGTGATGCACAAAATTACCATCACCGCCACTTGAGCTTCCATACTACACTTCTTTCCAAACATAATATAACATTTATCTGGACTCAGTAACTGACCCGATCACTTCTCATAAGTGGAAATAATATTCTTAATAGTCAAAGCTTCATCAATGTATCCCTTGACAAATAAAAGACAGTCGTCAGCGAACATAAGGTGTGATATACCCGAAGCCTGCCTGTTAACCTTGAATTTCAGAAGCGATCCTCTATTACACACATCCTGTAACAGCAAAGAGAGTGCCTCGGCCACAAACAAGAATAAATATGGAGGTAGCGGGTCTCCTTGCCTGATACCACAAGACAGGGAGAACGTATCCAAGAGTTGGCCATTGCAGCGAGCTCCTCGCATAGTAATGCTGGGAATTTAAAGATACACATGGTGTACACCGGCAACGCCCGCAGAACAGATTTAATCAAAGTTTCCTTTGCCCCACATGAAGCATATTTTTCTATCCAATCCGATAAAATTTTGAGAGCTTTCTCTTTAGTAGATTGGAATTTGCTGGCATTCATTCTCCCTTGTGGCACCAGAAGCCCAAGGTATTTGTCCTCAAATCCCACTAGTAGAAAAAGGGCCTGTTGTCCCGGTTCGTAAGGGCCTTTTGTCCCGGTTCCTGAACCGGGACTAAAGGGTCGGTACTAATGCCCTACCCCTTTAGTCCCGGTTCAATCCAGAACCGGGACAGATGGGCCTCCACGTGGCTTGTGCGCAGAGCCCAGGCAGGAGGGCCTTTGGTCCCGGTTGGTGGCACCAACCGGGACCAATAGGCATCCACGCGTCAGCATTTCTGTGGCTGGGGTTTTTGGTTTTTTTGAAGGGGGGGGGGTTGGGGGTTTTGGGGGATTAATTTAGGTGTTTCATATAGCATGTTAGCTAGCTATAATTAATAGAGAGAAGTGTCCTCTCTTATGTCCGTGCTTGGTCGATGCTACGTACTATACATACGTATATAGAGGACTAGACACGCTAGCTAGCTAGCTAGTAAGCAAACGAAGGAAACAGAAGATCGTCATGAACATATATGCATACAGAGAGAAGTGATATTGACCACCTCTCCTTCTCCGAGAGATTGGTCGAACAACAAGTTCTTGTATATCTATCCGACACTACCGGCTACATATATACAATAATTATCTCTTACAAATATAATCTCCTAACATACGGACTCATGGTCCACATAGTATTCTCCGTCTTCAGCGATCACGTGGTCAAGAAAGAATGCCGCCAATTCCTCTTGAATTGCTCGCATGCGAGCTGGTGCTAGGAGTTCATCCCGCTTCCGAAACATCCATTTCGAAGAAGGGGGTCAATACATACATATATATATATGAATGAATGAAACTCAACACAAATGATGGTAATAAAATAAAATTGTGAATGTTGTTATTTACGCACTTCATATTGTTCGTCAGAGTAGCCCCGCTCACAGGTCGTGTGGCGGATGGACTCGCAAACGTAGTATCCACAGAAATCATTCCCTTGTTCCTGCCACAACCACTTTACAAGAAATAGAGGTCAATCAAACTGATAAGCAAGAATGCCAAATGGTATTGATGAAACTAGCGCTTGAATCAATAGGAGATGCGCGGAACATGCTACTATAGTACTTACTTTCGGGTGTCTAAATTGCAGCTTCTTCGGAAGTCCCGGAGCTTTTTTGGTGAATTTTTTCCAAACCCTGCCAGACAAAGAAAACAATTACTTGATATATCAGGAAATGAACAAAGTTGCTGATATGGTGGATAATGATCGATTTAACTTCTCGAGCATTTGAGTCATGTCCGCATAGTCCTGGGGATCTTTTCGTCTTGAGTCTAAGACGGTTACTAGTCCCTGCTCAAGCTTAATCTCTAGGAGAATATAGTAGAAACTGCACACGCATGCATAACTCATCAATTACATTACTATAACCTTGACTAATATATAAGGGAAACCGAATACGCACAAGACAGTAACACTCACTTGAAGTTGTAAGGAAAGAGTATTATATCTTTGTTTTCATTTATTACCAACGATCGTAGCAAGTTGGCCTCGGTATCTGCGGCATGAAATTTAACCTGAGTTGCATCTATGATATTTGTGTTAATGAACCGAATATCACCAATTTGTCGTTTCTTCAATTCGACGATCTTCAATCTGCATAATATAGTGAGGATAATTATAAATACATGCAATGAAAGAGCTGAGCTATATAGAGAGACTTAATGACAGAAGTAGTACTACTTACAGACAGTAGCAGGTGACCGTTGCTTTATCGAGGGACAATTGATTGAAAAACTGAAAGAACTCCTCAAATGGAACAGGCAACAGATCAATTCCAACGAGGTCATGCTCCTTTTTAACTCTCACATACAAAGTACTCCTCCCCCCAGACTCTCTGCAGATTTTCAAGTACCAATCATGCAATCTTCGCATCATCGTTGATAGAGATCTTCCATCTTTGACGAGAGGCTTCCCGTACTCGTATCTTTGTATCTGCACCTCCATGAAATCATAATGTACATCGTCGGGCAGGTAATCTCCAAGATTGCTATAACCGGGCACCATCCTCTGATCATTAGCGACGATGTCGCTAGGCACCTTGAGCAGGGGGCACGATTGCTTCGCTTGTTCGCTGAGCTGTGCAATTTGTTTCCAAGCTCGTCGTTCTTTCAGCCTTTGATCACTGACAGTACTTCCTGACCGCTCCGCTTCGGCAAATTCCTTTCCAATAATGCGCTCATAGTTTCCTTTCGGTGGAGACTTGGGTGGTTTTGTCAGGGCAGCCAGAGTGCGCTTCGCTTTCACTGGATCTACCTTCTCCTCCGGAGGTGGATGTTTCTTTGCTTTCACCCCTTCAAAGAAGTTCTTCACTTCTTCTCGCGCGATCTCGGCGTTCTCCTCCGGGGTCCTCTCGTATGGTAACTTCTCTGGAGTCTTTAGAGAAGGACCGAATCTGTATCTCCTCCCGCCTCTGGCTATATTGCTAGACGCCGGCAGAGCAGACGGAGCGGTTGTCTTCTTTACTTGCTTACGAGGCGGAGGAGAAGGACTACGACGCGCCGGAGCAGCCGGAGCGGCGGCAGGTCTCTTCCGCCCTTGTTGACGAGGCGGAGAAGGAGGAGGCTGGCTGCTCGGGCGTGCCGGCTCAGGCGGAGAAGGAGGCGGAGTGCCACCACGCGCCAGAGAAGGAGCCGGCCGAGTGCCCTGATAGTCACTCGCTGGAGGAGGAGGCGGAGTGCCCTGACTCGCCGGAGGAGGAGGAGGAGGCGGAGGCGTCCAGTTCGGAAGGTTGATGAGCTCCTTCCGCCATAGGCATGGAGTCTTCAGAGCAGAACCCAGCCGAGTCTCCCCTTCACCGGTAGGGTGGTCAAGCTGGAGGTCCTCAAATCCCTCCGTTATTTCATCCACCATCACCCTAGCATATCCTTTTGGAATCGGCCGGCAGTGAAAAGTTGCGCCGGGTTCAGTAGGAAAAACAGAGCCAACAGCCGCCTTGACCTTCATATTAATCCATTGCGTCATAAGGTGGCAATTTTGAGACTCTGTGATAGCATCCACGGGATAGCTGGCAGGAGCCGTCACGACATGCTCCAGCTGAAGCAACTCGGTCGAAGCCATGCTGCTTCTCCGCTGAGATGGCGGGGTAGCTTCGGGGGAAGCTTCGGCAGTTTGTTTGCTACGATTTGCTTCTCGTTCCTCTATCGCTTGTACCCTTGCTTGCAGCGCCTGCATTTGGGTCTACTGCACTTTTTTCCTCCTCTCCTGGCATTTGTAACCGCCTGCGTCCGGAAACCCAACCTTCCACGGAATGGAGCCTGGCGTGCCTCGTGTCCGTCCAGGGTGCTCAGGATTCCCGAGGGCCATTGTGAGCTCATCGTTCTCTCTGTCTGGAACGAACATCCCTTGCTGTGCTGCTTCGATATACTGCTGAAGCTTCTTGACTGGTATGTCCATTTGATCGTTCACCCAAATGCACTTCCCTGATACAGGGTCCAAGGTTCCGCCAGCCTCGAAGAACCAAGTCCGGCAACGGTCTGGCCAGTTAATTGTCTCTGGTTCGATCCCTTTATCAGCCAGATCATTCTCAGTCTTGGCCCACTTAGGCCGGGCTACGAGGTAGCCACCTGACCCCGTGCGATGGTGATGCTTCTTCTTCGTAGCATTTTGCTTGTTTGTCGCCGACATCTTCTTACTCTTTTCCGATGTCTTGTGGGCCACAAACGCGGGCCAGTGATCTCTGATCTTCTCATATCTGCCCTTGAATTCTGGTGTCTCTTTATTTTCGACAAACTTATTCAGCTCTTTCTTCCACCTCCTGAATAGTTTTGCCATCCTCTTGAGAGCAAAAGACTTGATTAATTGCTCTTTAACTGGATTCTATAGATCATCCTCTTGCGGTAGGGTGAAATTTGACTTTAGCTCAGTCCAAAGATCATTTTTCTGCATATCATTGACATAAGACACGTCAGGGTCTTCTGTAGCCGGCTTTAACCATTGCTGGATGCTGATCGGGATCTTGTCCCTAACCAAAACCCCGCACTGAGCAACAAAAGCGCTCTTTGTCCGGAGGGGTTCAATCGGTTGGCCGTCGGGCGCGATTGCTATGATCTCAAACTTTTCATCCGAGCTCAACTTTTTCTTTGGGCCTCGTCTCTTTACCAAAGTTGTGCTTGATCCGTAGGGCTAGAAAAAAGAACAAAGACTTAATTAATATGTGTACATACCAAAACAATGAATGCATCAATTAGCTAGTCAGCAGAAGCTTAACTAATATATATACCTGGCCGGACTCGGCTCGGTCACCGGAGACGTCATCACGGTCTCCTTCTTGCACCGGCATTGGGTCACCAGAGCCGTCCTCACGGTCTCCTTCTTGCACCGGCATTAGGTCACCGGAGCCATCATAATAATAGCCAGCTGCTTCCAGACCATCGGTGTCGTTGAGAAACAACGAGCAGACAACATCACTTCCTCGTGCGATTATCTCCCCCAACAACTCTTCGTGTACTTCGTCTCGGGCGGTGTCCATAGTTTCTACAAATATTTACAACATGGTAATTATTATTCAAACATGACAGATGGATATATTAGTGGTAAACGTAGAACTAATATTAATTAGTGGCCTCGATGCTGCTTCTCTAGGGTTTGGGGTGGCCTCGACGCTGCTTCTCTAGGGTTTGGGGTGGCCTCGACAACGCTTCAAGGATAAAAAAAGAAGAGGAAGGAGAAAAAAAAGAGGAGAAGAAAGAATAGAGGAGTAACTCCTCTATTCTTTCTTCTCCTCTTTATTTTCTTCTTCTTCCTCTTTTTTTTATCGGGAACGAGGGTCGTCGAGGGTCACCGAGCGGTAGAGGAAACCCTAAATGGCAAGTATCATGGGTGTGAGATACATGTGGCCGTCGGTGTCGGACACTACACCCACGTCCCACAAGTGACGTGGGCGTCGAAGCCCGCGTCACTTGTGGGACGTGGATGTAGTGTCCGACACCGACGACCACATGTATCTCACATCGACGACACCGACGACCCTTGTTTTTTTATCCTTTTCTTCCTCTCACGTTCGACGACCCCCTCTCAACCCCCTCTCGACCATCGACCCCCTCTCGACCCTCATATATAAAACATTTTCTTCCTTCTTCTTCCTTCTATTCCTTTTTCCTAAATATATAAAACTTTTTTTAAAATGAAACTAACCTAAAATGTACTAAATCAGAGAACATATATAGATAAAACTTTTCTAATAAAAAAATCTAACTTTTGCATATACGTATTTTTAAAACATCATTACAATTGAAAAAATACATACATATATACCTATATGAACATACATAAAAAAACATATATGAACATACGTACAAAAACATATATCTAAAAGATACATACATACATATATATATGAAAATCTAAAAACATGTATAACTAAAAAAATGCACGATGGCGGCAGGGGCGGCAGACGCACGGTGCTCACAGAGGCGGCGACGCGTCGTGGCAGGGGACGGCCGGCGAGGGCGCGGGCGAGGGCGCGGGCGACAGCGATGGCGGGCGCGGGCGAGGGCGCTGGCGACGGCGACGGCGGGGGCGGCGTGCGGCGTCGGGGCAGCCTGGCGGCGTCGAGGAGGTCGGCGTCATCGGGGG
>NC_041392.1:714310288-714358878 GCF_002162155.2 Triticum dicoccoides
CTTTTGTTTTTTGCTTTATATTTTAATTCTTTTTTGCTTTTAGTTTTAGAAAAATTATGAACTTTCTGTTAGTGCCATTAGTTTTCAAATTTGAAAACACTTTTTTAGTTATTTTGTTTTCTTTGTTGCTTTATTTATTTTATTTTGTTTCTACTTACAACAAAATACTTATTGTTGCTATTTTTTCCAGTTTTTTGTTTTGTTTTCTGCATTATTTATTTTCTTTTGTTTTTTGCTTTATTTTTTATTCTTTTTTCTTTTAGTTTTAGAAAAATTATAAACTTTCTGTTAGTGCCATTAGTTTTCAAATTTGAAAACACTTTTTAGTTTTTTAGTTTTCTTTGTTGCTTTATTTATTTTATTTTGTTTCTATTTACAAAAAAATACTTATTGTTGCTATTTTTTTGTTTTCCAGATTTTTTGTTTTGTTTTCTACATTATTTATTTTCTTTTGTTTTTTGCTTTATTTTTTATTTCTTTTTGCTTTTAGGTCAGCAAAATTATAAACTTTCTGTTAGTGCCATTAGTTTTAGAAAAATAATAAACTTTCTGTTAGTGCCATTAGTTTTCAAATTTGAATAGTTAAAATTTGAATTTTTGAAATTTGTGTGAATCACAAGTTTGTGATTAACTTTACTAAAAAAATAAACATAGATGCACCTATAGAGAAAATTCGACCTAAATTCATAGTTTTCAAATGAACTCTGAAAAAGTTGGCATAGCATACTCGTGTGTTACAAAGTTGGCATGGTATCATCATAATAGTTGCGGGAGAAAGTTTTCACTTTTTCTTCGCTTGTGTCATTTGCTTATTGCGCCGTAACCATGGATAATCTTCATCGTTTATCAGGATGCTTGGGTCAGCCTTGACATTGAAGGGAGGGATTTCATGAAACTTTTCATAATCTTCAGACATATCTGTCTTGCCGTCCACTCCCAGGATGTCCCTTTTTCCTGAAAGAACTATGTGACGCTTTGGCTCATCGTATGATGTATTCACTTCCTTATCTTTTCTTTTTCTCGGTTTGGTAGACATGTCTTTCACATAGATAACATGTGCCACATCATTGGCTAGGACGAACGGTTCGTCAGTGTACCCAAGATTTTTCAGATCCACAGTTGTCATTCCGTACTATGGGTCTACCTGTACCCCGCCGCCTGACAGATTGACCCATTTGCACTTAAACAAAGGGACCTTACAATCATGTCCGTAGTCAAGTTCCCATATGTCCACTATGTAACCATAATATGTGTCCTTTCCGCTCTCGGTTGCTGCATCAAAGCGGACACCGCTGTTTTGGTTGGTGCTCTTTTGATCTTGGGCGATCGTCTAAAATGTATTCCCATTTATCTCGTATCCTTTGTAAGTCAATACAGTCAAAGATGGTCCCCTGGACAACAAGTACAACTCATCACAAACAGTGTTGTCACCTCTGAGACGTGTTTCCAACCAACTGCTGAAAGTCCTGATGTGTTCACATGTAATCCAGTCGTCGCACTGCTCCGGGTGTTTGGAGCGCAGACTGTTCTTGTGTTCATCGACATACGGGGTCACCAAGGTAGAGTTCTGTAGAACTGTGTAGTGTGCTTGAGACCAAGAATATCCGTCCCTGCATATTATTGAGTCACTTCCAAGAGTGCCTTTTCCAGCCAGTCTCCCCTCATACCGCGATTTAGGGAGACCTATCTTCTTAAGGCCAGGAATGAAGTCAACACAAAACCCGATAACATCCTCTGTTTGATGGCCCATGGAGATGCTTCCTTTTGGCCTAGCGCGGTTACGGACATATTTCTCTAGGACTCCCATGAACCTCTCAAAGGGGAACATATTGTGTAGAAATACGGGCCCCAGGATGACAATCTCGTCGACTAGATGAACTAGGACGTGTGTCATGATATTGAAGAAGGATGGTGGGAACACCAGCTCGAAACTGACAAGACATTGCGCCACATCACTCCTTAGCCTTGGTATGATTTCTGGATCGATCACCTTCTGAGAGATTGCATTGAGGAATGCACATAGCTTCACAATGGCTAATCGGACGTTTTCCGGTAGAAGCCCCCTCAATGCAACCGGAAGCAGTTGCGTCATAATCACGTGGCAGTCATGAGACTTTAGGTTCTGAAACTTTTTCTCTGGCATATTTATTATTCCCTTTAGATTCGACGAGAAGCCAGTCGTGACCTTCATACTGAGCAGGCATTCAAAGAAGATTTATTTCTCTTCTTTCGTAAGAGCGTAGCTGGCAGGACCTTTATACTGCTTCAGAGGCATGCCATCTTTTTCGTGCAAACATTGCAGGTCCTCCCGTGCCTCAGGTGTATATTTTGTCTTCCCATACACGCCCAAGAAGCCTAGCAGGTTCACGCAAAGGTTCTTCATCACGTGCATCACGTCGATTGAAGAGCAGACCTCTAGGTCTTTCCAGTAGGGTAGGTCCCAAAATATAGATTTCTTCTTCCACATGGGTGCGTATCCCTCAGCGTCATTCGGAACAGCTAGTACGCCGGGACCCTTTCAAAAGATTACGTGTAAATCATTGACCATAGCAAGTACGTGATCACCAGTACACATGGCGGGCTTCTTCTGGTGATCTGCCTCGCCTTTGAAATGCTTGCCTTTCTTTCGACATTGATGGTTGGTCGAAAGAAATCGACGATGGCCCAGGTACACATTCTTCCTGCATTTGTCCAGGTATATACTTTCAGTGTCATATAAATAGTGCGTGCATGCGTGGTATCCTTTGTTTGTCTGTCCTGAAAGGTTACTGAGAGCGGGCCAATCGTTGATGGTCACGAACAGCAACGCCTTTAGGTTAAATTCCTCCTGTTTGTGCTCATCCCACGTACGTACACTGTTTCCATTCCACAGCTGTAAAAGTTCTTCAACTAATGGCCTTAGGTACACATCAATTTCATTGCCGGGTTGCTTAGGGCCTTGGATGAGAACTGGCATCATAATGAACTTCCGCTTCATGCACATCCAAGGAGGAAGGTTATACATACATAGAGTCACGGGCCATGTGTTGTGATTGCTGCTCTGCTCCCCGAAAGGAATAATGCCATCCGCGCTTAAAGCAAACCATACATTCCTTGGGTCCTTTGCAAACTCATCCCAGTACTTTCTCTTGATTTTTCTCCATTGCGACCCATCAGCGGGTGCTCTCAACTTCCCATCTTTCTTCCGGTTCTCACTGTGCCATCACATCAACTTGGCATGCTCTTCGTTTTTGAACAGACGTTTCAACCGTGGTATTATAGGAGAATACCACATCACCTTCGCAGGAACCCTCTTCCTGGGGGGCTCGCCGTCAACATCACCAGGGTCATCTCGTCTGATCTTATACCGCAATGCACCGCATACCGGGCATGCGTTCTGATCCTTGTATGCACCGCGGTAGAGGATGCAGTCATTAGGGCATGCATGTATCTTCTCCACCTCCAATCCTAGAGGGCATACGACCTTCTTTGCTGCCTATGTACTCTCGGGCAATTTGTTATCCTTTGGAAGCTTCTTCTTCAATATTTTCAGTAGCTTCTCAAATCCTTTGTCAGCCACAGCATTCTCTGCCTTCCACTGCAGCAATTCCTGTACGGTACCGAGCTTTGTGTTGCCATCTTCGCAATTGGGGTACAACCCTTTTTTGTGATCCTCTAACATGTGATCGAACTTCAGCTTCTCCTTTTGACTTTCGCATTGCGTCCTTGCATCGGCAATGACCCGGCGGAGACCATCATCATCGGGCACATCGTCTGGTTCCTCTTGATCTTCAGCAGCTTCACCCATTGCAGCATCATTGGGCACATCGTCTGGTTCCTCTTGATCTTCACCAGCTCCCCCCGTTGCAGCATCACCATATTCAGGGGCACATAGTTGTCATCGTACTCTTCTTCTTCGCCGTCTTCCATCATAACCCCTATTTCTCCGTGCCTCGTCCAAACATTATAGTGTGGCATGAAACCCTTGTAAAGCAGGTGGGAGTGAAGGATTTTCCGGTTAGAGTAAGACCTCGTATTCCCACGTTCAGTGCATGGACAACACATAAAACCATTCTGCTTGTTTGCCTCAGCCGCATCGAGAAACTCATGCACGCCCTTAATGTACTCGGAGGTGTGTCTGTCACCATACATCCATTGTCAGTTCATCTACGTGCATTATATATAATTAAGTGTCCAAATTAATAGAAGTTCATCATCACATTAAAACCAAAGTGCATACATAGTTCTCATCTAACAACATATAGCTCTCCAGAGCATCTAATTAATTAAACCATACATTGAAACTATGTAAAACATTTCAATGCGAAAACAAATGCGATCATAATCACAACCAAGGTAACAATTGATCCAACGGCATAATGATACCAAGCCTCGGTATGAATGGCATATTTTCTAATCTTTCTAATCTTCAAGCGCATTGCATCCATCTTGATCTTGTGATCATCGACGACATCCACAACATGCAATTCCAATATCATCTTCTCCTCCTCAATTTTTTTTATTTTTTCCTTCAACAAATTGTTTTCTTCTTCAACTAAATTTAACCTCTCGACAATAGGGTCGGTTGGCATTTCCGATTCACATACATCCTACATAAATAAAATCTATGTCACGTTGGTCAGCATAATTTTCATAAACAATAAATGAACCAATAGTTATAAAGATAATATATATACCACATCTGAATCATAGACAGGACGAGGGCTGACGGGGGCAGATACCAAAACCATTGCACTATATAAGATGCAATAATAAAAGTAAGAAAATAATACAAGTATCTATGTAAACATACAAGTAAGAATATTTTTCCTTTCAGAAAGAAGATAATAACAAGAGGCTCACCACGGTGGTGCCGGCGATGAGCTCGGTGCGGGTGATCGACGGCGGTGAAGACGGGGACGGGGCGTGACGGACCGTTAAATCTAGACAAATATTGAGGAAAATGGAGTTTGGAGGTCGAGCTTGGAGAGGAGAAAGCTTAAGTAGTGTGACTCGGGCATTCCATCGAACACCTTGTGTGCATAGGAGGTGAGCTAGAGCACCACCAAGCCCTCTCCCCCTCGGCCAGAAAAAAACAGAGCAGTGTGCTCTGCTCTTACGCGAGGGGGTATATATAGGCACCTCATTGGTCCCGGTTGGTGGCATGAACCGGGACTAAAGGGGAGCCTTTGGTCCCGGTTCAAGCCACCAACCGGGACCAATGGTGGTGGGCCCGGAGCGAGGCCCATTGGTCCCGGTTCGTCCCACCAATCGGGACCAAAAGGTCCAGATGAACCGGGACCAATGGCCCACGTGGCCCGGCCGGCCCCTGGGCTCACGAACCGGGTCCAATGCCCCCATTGGTCCCGGTTCTGGACTGAACCGGGACTAATGGGCTGACCCAGCCTGGACCAAAGTCCTGTTTTCTACTAGTGTCCCTCCGCAGTGATGCACAAAATTACCATCACCGCCACTTGAGCTTCCATACTACACTTCTTTCCAAACATACACTAGTGCAGAACCGGGCAATAGCACCGGTTCGTAAGGCCCTTTAGTGCCGGTTCCATAACCGGCACTAAAGTGTGGTCACTAAAGCCCCCCCCCTTTAGTACCAGTTCAGCACGAACCGGTGCTAAAGGGAAACCACGTGGCACGAGCCAGCTCCGGGGGCCGGGAGCCCTTTAGTACCGGTTGGTAACACCAACCGGTACTAAATGTTTGTGGGTTTTTGTTTTATTTTGTATTTTTCAATTAAATTTGTGTTATCAATTTAATATAGGATTGTTTTACGTTATAATGAGTTGTAGTCGTCATCATCATCATCATCATCATCATCATCATCATCATCATCATCATCATCACCATCATCATCATCATCATCATCGCATATTAATAAATAAATAAACTCTAGCTAGCTAAAAATCATCGTAGTCGTCTAATTACCACTATTTAATCATCATAGTCATTACCGCTAGCTATCTAATCATCACCAACACTGGCTAGCTTAAAGAGGAAACATTCACTTTGTAACAGAAGCAAAGATATCATCGAGTTCAACATAATCATCACCAACATCGAAGTTCAGGACACGGACATGAGACACTAATTAAGAGCATGAACTAGTGCTGCTCCCTCTCAGGTAGAATAGCATAGAACATGTATAGCTCTCCTGATTCATCATACTGGAGCATGCAGATGAATCTGTCTCCTAATCTTGGGTTGCGCTTCTCCTTGCTGCCCCTAGTACTTCTCTGTGATCGTTAACAATTTTGCTCCAATCTTTCACTATTAAGCATTCTTCGCTTTCAGAAATCCTGAATGCACTCATGTGCAATGTAGGATATCTTGGTCGTAAGCTAACCATTGACATGTCACCTTTAGTCTCGATCCACTGAGGCACAACTGTCATCGGAAGTCCCTGTTGAAGAACATCGTATAGTAATTAATATACTAAGCAATGAAAGTTTAGCTTCAAAAATAATGTATGCAAAAGATGCACTAATTAAGGACAAATAGTTAAAATCTTACCATCTTTCGATTATAGATGTGACCGTAGTTCAATACGATCACCATTGGTCGCACGTTTTGAGTACTAACATTTCTAAGTTCAGGAAAAAATTTTGTCTTGACAGTATTAAGATCCTCAATCCATGAAACATAATGACTTATCTCCTCACAGTTTAGTTGAGCCCCGGGGCAGTAGTAGGTCCTGTCTACCAAGCGCCGGACATGTTTGCTTGAACCGAAATAAGCTGACAATACAAATTAGTTGTCAACTATTTTTGAATAAACTGTATCAAAGACATAAACATATGCATGCATGGTTGAGAAAAACTCACATAATGGTAGAACTGGAGGCGTTTGCACATCGACCCAGATGTCTATATTACCTTCAATATCATCTTTCAGACGAATATCAAAGGTGACAACTATACCAGGCTCAAATGTATAAGCCTTGCATAGTGCTTGCCAAGTTTTGCATTCAAAATGAGTGTATGTGTCTCCATTATATAATTTGACGTTGAAAGTATACCCATGCTCCGTCTTCAAGTAAACTCTCTTTACCTCCATATCATCTATAGCACTAAAACCTATCTTATCCAAGACAAAAATTCTTGCATGGCAGGGGATGCGCTAGTAGAATAGTGAAAATTTAAAATTATAAGTTGAAGCAAATGAAGCATAAGTTTTGCATTCAAATAATAATTGACAAAGTGACTTACTGTATCAACTTCGAATGTCTCATCCAGCTTGATGCTGAAGCGCCTACCATCAACAAGGAAATTTCTGTCGCACAGGCCGCGCTGGTCTTCACAGTTTTTGCACATAATGAAATCTTTTTCGTCGTCAGATGACGTTTCCTATGTTCATATAGGTGAAACATTAAACACCTATTACTATCTAACATTAATTAATATCTAGCCAAATATATATTCATCTAACATTTGACATTAATATATCTAACTATATTCATCTCTAACAATTGACATTACTATATATTTAACTTTTCTATCTAATTCATCTAACATTCAACATTAATCTAACATTTATATAAACTCAAAATATATAAAAAATTAAATAAATAGAAAAACTCATCAACAAATAATATTTTAATTAGATCATCAAATCTCAGATACCTAAATTTTCTTACTAAAAATAAACTAGTTATATTAATTATTGAACTAGTTCAAATCTCATATACCTAAATAAACTAGTTATATTAATTATTGAACTAGTTCAAATCTCATATACCTAAATAAACTAGTTATATTAATTATTGAACTAGTTCAAATCTCATATACCTAAATAAACTAGTTCGACAATTTTCTTACTAAAAATAAACTAGTTATATTAATTATTCAACTAGTTCAAATCTCTAGTTCGACAATTTTCTATCTAGCTAATTCACCTAACATTCGACATTAATCAAACATTCGATCATCTAATTAACTTTTCTAAAAAACAGAAAATAAGTAAAAAATGTGTGTGTATGTGTGTGTGTGTAGTGTGTACGTATATATGCATGTGTGTGTATGTGTGTATGTGTGCGGCCCCATACACCGCCGCCCCGTACGTACGAGCGGGGGCGGCGTACGTACGGGCGGGGGCGCCGCCATACGGGCCGGGTGCGACGACGACGGACGGCGGCACGGCGGGTATACGTGAGAGCGAGAGACGTACGGGACCGCGGCGGGACGACGACGGACGGCGGCGCGAGGCGTTCGGGGCGGCGGTGCGAGACGGCGACGACGACGGGTGGCGGCGGGGACAGCGACGACGACGACGGACGACGGGCGACGGGCGGCGAGGACAGGTTCGAGCGGCGCGCGAGAGGTTGGAGACGAAAGAAGTGGGAATCTAACTGAATTTTCGTAAGTGTTGTATATATAGGAGAGGCCTTTAGTATCGGTTGGTGGCTCCAACCGGTACTAAAGGCCTTTAGAACCGGTACTAAAGGGTGGTCTTTAGTACCGGTTGGAGCCACCAACCGGTACTAAAGGCCTCGCGCTGCCACCCCAAAGTTTAGTCCCACCTCGCCGGGCGAAGGGCAGCCGCAGTGGTTTATAAACCCAGCCGTGGCTACCTCTTCGAACTCCTCTATTTAGCAGGCTTCTGGGCCTAATTAATTAGGGCGCGCTGCTCTGTGAGCCTGCTGGCCCTTCTAGGCCTGCATTTGCACACCCTAGGTCTGGCAGGCCCACTGGACAGCGCGCCAACAAATTTTTATATAGTTTTTTCTTTTCTGCATTATTTATTTTCTTCTATTTATTTTTGAGTAGTTTTTTATATAGTTTTTTCTTTTCTGCATTATTTATTTTCTTCTATTTATTTTCGAGTAATTTTTCGTATAGTTTTTTTATTTTCTGCATTATTTCTTTTCTTCTATTTCTTTTCTTCTGGAAATTGAATGCTGCATACTGAACAATTAGGTAAATGACCGAAAAACAACAAATGATGTCAGAACATATTGAAAATTGATGACGTCGCTTTGAATGTTGCATACTGAACACAAAAGAAGTCTGGAGTTCAAATAAGTTTAAAAAACATTGAAGTGGCCATGTAACAGTGAGTTCTCGTCCGAAACCCTGATACTCCGAAAGAGTATGTCCAGTTTGTATATGAAGTGCGTCCAGTTTTTGCCGTGACCCTCTCTACTCTTTCGCACATGCTATGCGGGTGATATGATGATACCATGCCAAGTTTCAACATTTTCAGGATTCATTTTGTAGTGATTTTCAATTTCACGGTCATTTAGCTCTCTAAACAATTAGGTAAATGACCGAAAAACAACAAATGATGTCAGAACATGTTGGAAGTTGATGATGTCACTTTGAATGCTGCATACTAAACACAAAAGAAGTCCGGAGTTCAAATAAGTTTAAAAAACATTGAAGTGGCCATGTAACAGATGAGTTTTCGTCTGAAACCCTGATACTCTAAAAGAGTTTGTCCAGTTTGTACACAAAGTGCGTCCAGTTTTTGCCGTGACCCTCTCTACTCTTTCGCGCATGCTATGCGGGTGATATGATGATACCATGCCAAGTTTCAACATTTTCAGAATTCATTTTATAGTGATTTTCAATTTCACGGTTATTTAGCTCTCTAAACAATTAGGTAAATGACCGAAAAACAAAAAATGATGTCAGAACATATTGGAAATTGATGACGTTGCTTTGAATGCTGCATACTAAACACAAAAGAAGTCCGGAGTTCAAATAAGTTTAAAAAACATTGAAGTGGCCATGTAACAGATGAGTTCTCGTCCGAAACCCTGATACTCTGAAAGAGTTTGTCCAGTTTATGCACGAAATGCGTCCAGTTTTTGCCGTGACCCTCTCTACTCTTTCGCGCATGCTATGCGGGTGATATGATGATACCATGCCAAGTTTCAACATTTTCAGGATTCATTTTGTAGTGATTTTCAATTTCACAGTCATTTAGTTCTCTAAACAATTAGGTAAATGACCAAAAAACAAAAAATGATGTCAGAACATGTTGGAAATTGATGACGTTGCTTTGAATGCTGCATACTAAACACAAGAAGTCTGAAGTTCAAATAAGTTATTAAAAATAAAAAAGAGGTGCAATGCTGGTTAATTTGCTTCAAGCCATTCGGAATAGTGTAGACTGCACTGCACATAGCTCAGTGCAATCTATGCTATTCCGCAAGGCTTGAAGCTAATCAATATGTAGGTGAGCATTGCAACTCTTCGTCATTGTCTGTGCACTCACGGCTTATAAACCGCTCATACTGCCTGTCTCTTGGCGAGGTGGGACTAAAAATCAGCTTACAAAGAAACTCTAGTATCGGTTCATGGCATGAACCGGTACTAAAGGTCTTCGTGGGGGCCCCAGACTGACCATAGCCTGACACAGCCTCATTAGTACCGGTTCATGGCATGAACCGGTACTAAAGGTTACCCACGAACCGGTACTAATGATGCCCGCCCGCCTAGCCGTTGGAACCGGCATTAATGATCACATTAGTGCCGGCTCAAATTCAAACCGGCACTAATGTGTTTCACATTTGACCCTTTTTCTACTAGTGATAATAGAGCATTTATCTGGACTTAGTAACTGACCCCTCCCCTTCTTATAAGTGGAAATAATATTTTTAATAGTCAAAGCTTGATCAATGGACCCCTTGACAAATAAAAGACAGTCATCAGCGAACATAAGGTGTGATATACCCGGAGCCTGCCTGTTAACCTTGAATTTCAGAAGCGATCCTCTATTACACACATCCTGTAACAGCAAAGAAAGTGGCTCGGCCACAAACAAGAATAAATATGAAGATAGCGAGTCTCCTTGCCTGATACCACGAGACGGGGAAAACGTCTCCAAGAGCTGGCCATTGCAACGGACAGAAAGTTTAACTGAAGTGACACAAGTCCGTAGACCACGTGAGAGGATTCATTTTTGGCTACTTATATAAAAGTATACTGCCGCCTTCTCCCGAAACAAAAGTGCATGATCACACTGCCTGAAAGTATGGAACAAAGTTTCATCACCATGGCTACATATAGGGCAGACCGAGAGCACTTTGACATGCCTCCGCTTCAGCTCGCTCTGTAACATGGTAGCATGTCCTTGACCATCCGCCTCCAGAAAATACGGATTATTGGTAGTACCCGCAGTTTCCAAAGCGCCCTCCTAGTCTGATCGCTCCTTCGAGAGTTTCCAACACTAGATTGTTCTTGAGATAATCTTCTACCCATGATCTCCCGGTATGTTGAGCGAACAATAAAAATACCTGATCGATCCCACACCCATTCCCATATATCTTCCCTAGAGTTTCTAGGCCTTGGCGTTGTTAATATCGCCTCAACATCTGGAGCAAAAAACACCTGTTGAATCAGGTCATTATTCCAGTCACCAGTTTCAGGAATAATGGTACCACTGACAAGCTGGATTGGACTCTCAATTAATTTTCCCATCGGTCTCATAGACTTTGTGCCCATGATCAAATTGTCCGACGTGCACAAACTCGGCGACCCAGTTTTTTGTTCTTCTCCCATCACCAACTCGGCGTATCAATCCGGTTTTGAGCAGTTCTCTGCCAATGATAATTACCCGCCATGTCTTTGACACTCCCCGTGGACACCCAACGGTGAGAAAATCTTCATCTGGGTAATATCTTCCTTTCAATACTCTTGCACAAAGACTCTCTCTGGATTCTCAAGTAAACTCCAGGCTTATTTAGCAAGCATTGCATCATTAAAAATCTCCATATCCCTAAAACCAAGGTCACCTTTTGATTTAGGAACAACCATCTTATCCCAAGTTTGCCAATGGATTCCTCTCTTCTCCAATGATCCAGCCCATCAATGTTTTGACATAGTCATGTAAGTTTTTTGCACAATCCTTTTCAGAGTTTAAAACAACTATAGAATAGGTTGTTAGGTTGATCTCTCCACCAATGGGCCCAACGGCTCATTGGGCCCTTGACCCACGCCCTGATCGGGGGCATCCAGCCCAAGCAAGGCTGGTGGGCCCCTATCACGCAGTGCTATAAAGAGGAGATGGGGACCAGGGGCACAGGGTACGAGGTTCGTCACCGCCACTGTTCCCCACTCCTAACCCTATCCGATCCAGAGGGAGGCACTAAAGCGATGGGAAGCTCCGCCGCCGCCACTGCCCATACATCGCCGCCGCATCCACCTCACCTCTCTCTGCCATCACCACCATCACCCTCTCCACGATGGCCTCCGGCTCGAGTTCATCAACTGTTGGAGCAGGTAGGTTTACTGGAAATCCTACCCTACTCGATCCCATGGATCTATCAATGGTATCAGACAGGTTTGGTTTAGGATCTTCGGTGCAAATCACATAATTTTATCCCTTCCCCAAAGAGCCCTAAAGTGACAAGGCAAAGATCTCACCAGAGAGGGCCTAGTGCTCGCCGGCAAAGTGCGCCGCCGCAAGGCCGGGCCGGTTCCTCTCGATCCAACCGGGCATCGGCCAGCCGAGCCGTTCGGACGAAGAACAACCCCGCGAGGGGCAAAGTACATGGGCAGTGGGGGCACCACGCCTTCTCCACTGCCAAAAAAGAACAGACCCCATCGGGGAAAGAGCACCATCACCGATCCATTCGACGGCGGCGCGCTCACCACAAGGGGAACGCGCGACCAGCGAAGGGGTCGGCATCGGCGCCGCCACTCCATTCCTCGGGCACAGATGTGAGCTTGGGGGGCGCGACCACTAGCGTCTCTCTCGCTCGGCCTGGCGGTTATGGGTGAAATGGAGAAAGGGAAGGGGGCTCGCACGGCGCGGCTCGACGCCGTCGCCGGCGGCCCGCGTAGCCCTAACCCGCCACATCGGGAAAGACGCCGCACGCCTCTCTCTTTCTCTATCGCAGGAGGCGGCAGAAGAACAAGGAGGAAAGGATGGGAAGGGAAGAGAAAGAGCGCCGTGGCGCGGCGCGGTGGCGTCCGACGCCGTAGCCGGCTCGCCGACGGCGCGATGGGTACGCTAGTCAGATCGGCCGCGGGACAGAGCGAGCGACGAGGAGTAGAGAAAGAAATGTGGCTTAGGGTTTTCGGTCGGGAGCGAGCGACCAGTTTTGTTCAGGAGAAAAAGGCGCTGGACCGTTCGATCGCATTCGTCGGCCGCGATGGAAACCCTAGAGCAGTAATTGGGCTGCTGGGCCGAAAGGGCGGCGCTGGGCCGCATCACTCGGGAGGCCGGGCGCTGCGCTGTGCTTCTTAGGAGGCTAGGCGGAAGCGCGGATGGGCCGGTTTCGGCCCATAGAGGCGCGCACGACAGTTTTTTATCCAGTTTTTTGGGCAAAAGTCACACAGTTTTTTTTGCTATTCAATTTTTTTCCAACGAAATTTTTTGTTTAGAAAATATAAAAGTAAACAGAAAAAGTTTCTGAAAATGAAAACAGGAAATTTTCAGAAAAATAAATGTTCATGAATTTATAAAGAAAATAATAAAGTTCATGAATTTTTATTAGTCAAAGAAAAGTTTATGTAAACAGTAAAAAGTTAATGAATTTTTTATTCATGTTTTTCCGCTGCATAAATAATTAATAGTACTCTTTTGCAAAGAAAGAAAAAGTATTATCCTTCAATTAAATTGGAACCAACGGGAAAATTTAATTGGATGAACAGTTTTTTGAGAGAAGTTTTTTCACTTATGGGTGAAATCAGATTCAGATAGCTTCTGCTATGACAGTATAAAGATATTTGATTAAAGTTTAATTATGTTATTGTTATTTTCTGACCAACGTTGATGATGACAATATTATAATTAAATGAGTCTTATAGTTAAAAGTTCAAATCTCTGATAAATTTTGTATCAAAGTGACCTTTTTTCCAGAGAATTTGATAAAGACTGAGAAATGTATATTGCTAGTTTTCCGCTGCAATAAAGTTGATGATGATTATTATTATTTCTGAGCAAAGTTATTTAATAGAAATACTATCATCACATTCACTAGTAGAAAAAGGTCCTTTAGTCCCGGTTCATAAGGGGAACCGGGACTAAAGGGTCGGTACTAAAGCCTCCCCCTTTAGTCCCGGTTCTAACTGGAACCGGGACTAAAGGCCCTCCACGTGGCCGTTGCCTGGAGGTCCACCTTTAGTCCCGGTTGGTGGTAAAGGATATTTTATGATTTTTTTTGAAAAAAAAATTTGAATTTCAAATTTCTGAATTATTTTAACCTCTAATCTCTAATCACCTCTCATCACTGCTCAATTTAACCTTTAATCTCTAATCACTCGTCATCATTTCAAATCATCTAACTTCCCGAACGGTCACCCATCCTCTCACTACTCCAGCCTGAGCACGCTTAACTTCCGGGTTCTATTCTCCCTCGTTTCCAAGTCTGCACTTGTTGTTTTCCTGACAATAGTAAGATGGCAATCCTATTAACCCTCAGGAATTTAGCTTGAGCATGAAGTCACACATTTCACTATTTGAGTTTGAAACTATTGTTCTAAAAATCAATAATTATTTAGTAACACTAATATTTCTTGAATAAGTAGTTTGACCACAGTTTGACCATAGTTGACAAAAATTTAAAAAAACTGAAATAATTATTTAGTAACACTAATATTCTTGAATAATTATTTAGTAACACTAATACTTCTTGAATAAGTAGTTTGACCATAGTTTGACCAAATTTAACAAAAATTCAAAAAAAACTGAAATTTGAGTATAACTTTTTTTCCTTTTAGAATTTGAGGATTCTAAAAATATGCAAACTTTGAGGATTTTCGTTCCGAACATTTTGATATATTATACTTTTTTCCGACATCGTATGCAAAAGTTATATCCATTTTACATTTTCCCTACATTTTTTGCAAAACATGTCCAAATTTAAGTTTTTAAATTTTCCTAACTAGTAGATGTAGTAACATAACTACCTCTCGAAGGATTTTAAATTTTGAAGTTTCTATCATTTTCTTTTGCTTTTTACAAAACTGAAAAGGCGATGCACCTGGGGGGGGGGGTAGGATTTGAAAATTGCACCATTAGTACCGGTTCGTGGCACGAATCCGTACTAAAGGTCTAACCTTTAGTACCGGTTCGTGCCACGAACTGGTACTAATGGGCATCGCACCCTTTAGTACCGGTTCGTGCCACGAACCAGGACTAAAGGTCCCATTTGAACCGAGAGTAATGCATGTATGGTGCCCTCGCCGGTTGAACCGCGACTAATGCTCGCATTAGTCCCAGTTCATAATGCAACCGGGATTAATGCTCTTTTCTGGCTGGACCAAAGCCCCTTTTTCTACTAGTGATTGTTCATGAGTTATATGCATTATTTCCATTTCCGCCCAACGGTGATATGGAATTAATGTAGAAGAATGTGTTTTATTCTAATTCTACCAGAACGATGATTTAGAGTATAAAAAAGAAGTTTTGCAAAAGTTTATTGTGCATATTTTTAACCAGACCAACGTAGGGTTATTTTTATGCTCATTATTGTTGATTATTGGCTAAGTTTTCTCAGACTAAAAGTTTTCCATGCTTTCATTCATGAAAGCAAATGGTTGGGTACTGGTGACCCGAAAGATGACCAAGAAAGGTCATAACGTGAGATAGTATGTTCTCTCTAAAGAATGGTTTCAAAAGAAAAGAGATCAATCATTGAGAGTCTTGGTTGATGAATGTATTTCATGTACTCTCTATGATTTGAGATAAAACAAGCAACATGCGTGTTTAATTTGACCAACGTCGGATCAAGCATGTGTGTCAAAGAGCATTCGGATTTATTTATAAATTTGATGATTGAATATGCAGTCAAAAGAGCCAATTCTGGCATTTATGTCCCTTGCAGGGAATTACCTGCATGGCAGGAAAAGATGATTATGATAAAACCCGCATGGCAGGATAAGTCTGGGAAAATCCCTGCGTAACCCGTATGGCGGCAGAAATTTTCTCAGACTTATCCTGTATGACAGGAGAAAGACATGATGGCTCATGTGCTTTTAATGTGTCCCACTCTGGGAGAAAAGTATGGAGTAGCTATTATGCTTTCCTAGTATCAACCGTACATCTTATGTGTAACGGTCATTAAGCACTCAATAAATCCGAAGAGAATAGAAGTCACAGATGAAACTAAAGATAAGAATGATATGCACGTGTGACTTGCAAAAGTACTAATGATAAAGAACTCTATTGAGTTTCTGAAATGGAATGAGGAAAAAGTACTCCCATACTAGTTAAAAGATAATTCATTTTGTATGAAGAGATAACTTCATTTCGTATGAAGTAATCTGATGAATGAAGTAGATAATCAAAGTTTCCTCAATTCACAAGAGTTATCAATGGTTTTCGAAATTGTGGCAGAAAAGTTCTTGCCACATTTCGAGGGGGAGAAAGATATATGAGATAAATTAAGAATGATGAAACTCCCCTATACTTTAGATAATGTGATGAAGAATGTGATCGTCTGGGGGAGTATGACGGTCATATTAATACCCCTAAAGAAAAGAAATAGTTGTATTCCTGGATCTTTTACAATTCCGAAAGCAGACTAAGGAATACTAAGATGATGCTTAAAAGTACCATAAAGAAGAAAGTTTTAGTAGAATAAACCCAAATAATAAAGTTTAAAGATACTCCATTTTTAGTGAAGATGGAGTAATCAGGGGGAGCATGTTGTATGACCTATACAACACCTGATGTTAGCTCTATAAAGGATGAATGAGTACACATGGATCTTGTGACACAGGTCCCTGTAAAACTTGTTGCCTCTTGGAAATGAAAGACTATATAATTAATTTGCCTCTTGGCAATGACAGAGCAACAACAGCCCCATATGAAAGAAGTGCCAGTACCTAAGACACTGATGGTCTCAAGGAATGAGAAAATCAGATACTTCTGATTACTATAAAGTCTATGTTAGTGAAATTCAAATGGAGGTTGATCCCACCTCATTTAAAGTGCTCATTCGAGTTTTGAGAAGTGTCTTCTTATCTAAATGGTAAGAGACTATGTGAGATGAAATGAAATTAGTGAATCCCGACGATGTTTGGGACTGATGAGTAATTTCCAATGGAGCCAAAACAGTAGGCTGTAAAGAGTCTACAAGCACAATCTGACTCCAAAGAAAATACGTAAAGGTGTAAAACACGACTTAAATCGAAAGGTTTTTGCGCGTTTTGCACTGAATAGATTACAATGAGTGTTGGTAGCACATCATGATCTGAGTTACATCAGATGAAAGATATTATGATCTGAGTTACATCAGATGAAAGTAAAGAACACAGGGGATACTACCTGAAGAAGTCTTTTATGGACTAAAGCAATCAAATGTTGTTTTGGGTTAAAGAAATGTGAGGACAATTGTGTTTGTATAAAGTTATAGAATGGCAAATTCATTTCATAATCCTGTGCATGTGGATGACGTCCTGCTTGCTAGTGGTCTTGTCAATCTACTGCAGGAGAAGAAAAGAAGTTTTTGTTCTCAAAGTTCAAAAGAATGTTCTCAGTAGAGTGTCTCTCGTTACCAAGAAAAGAATAAAAGGGGTATTAGTAATGTCGCATGGACATGCTTAGAAAGGTCTCTAAAGTATGCATGCGAGAAAACCTACGCCTGTTCTTATAGTCAAGGGTAATAGAACTGGAAACTATGGTGTTCCAAAAGTTGATGAGAAAAGATTGAAAATGGATATGGTGCCATATGCTTTAGCTGTTGGAAGCTCAATACATTACCCTGAGTCAGTCCACGTATCCGGGTTGTTTTGGCAATGTCTAGTCCATATATAGATCACTGGAATGGAGTCAAAGATATCGGCCTCATGCTGAAAGAAATAAGTGCTCGCAAAAGATTGTTAGTACAAAGACATGACTTGTGAAATGTATAGCGAAATCCACAATTGTCGCTAACTTTCGCACTTGGAGTTTTGGTGTGGAAAAGCTCCAATGAATGAAACAATTATCATCAATGTGATGCAAAGATATGTTATAGCTTGGTATGAGGCTGAGGGACAGGCAAAATGGTTAAGGAGACCTGTACCCGGAGTTGATAATGGTTGACAACAGCGATAACCATGTTAAGTAATTCACTCCTATAACAACGAGTCAAGTGTGGTGCCAAACACATTGACACAAAGTTGTACGTTGTTAAGGAGAAAGTCCGGAATTATGTTGAAATGCTTGGAGCATAAAAGCAACAGACAAGTGTTTGCAGATCTGCTTATTAAAGGCTTACCGCCCAGTGTGTTCGGAGAACACACAGTCGACATGAGTTTTATGGTATAGTCTAAAATTTTCGGACAATAAAAGAGCCCAAGGTTAAAGAATTTGTTTCAAAACAGAGAGGTACGTTGTGGCTGTCTGATTCTATCGGCAATTGAGCTATGACGATGAAACATGTTCTATGTATTGATCTGTTATGAAACGAGTAAAGTAAACGTATACGGTCAAAATTAAAAGTTGAGATCAAGGGGGAGAATGTTAGGATGATCTCCACCGTATGGGCCCAACGGCCCACCGGGCCCTTAGATCCACGCCCTGATCGGGGGCGCTCAACCCACTATGGGTGACGGGCCCCTGTCACCTGCACTATATAAAGAGGTGGGGGCTGGCGACTCGCACCACGAGGTTCGTCGCATAGCCGTACACGCCACCTAATCCCCTACCGATCTAGGGTTAGTGCAGTGCTGATGGGAAGCTCCGCCACCACTACTCTCTGCCACCACCGCCGCCATCCACCATGGCCGGCAACTGGAGCTCCTCAAGCCACGAGGGAAGGTAGGTTCACCGGATTAATCTACCCTACCCGATCCAAAGATCTATCATAGGTCAGTAATGCCAGGATCACTGCCTTCAAGAGGACTTCTTTTCCTGCACATGACGTAAACCTCTCACACCACCCTTGCACTTTTGCCCTCGACCGCTCATTCATATGCACAAATTGTTGCTTAGTGATTCTGCCAGTCATCGTGGGTAAGCCAAGGTATAAAACAAACTCCACGGTAAAATATTGGCTTAACTTAATGCATGTGTATTTGTAATTGAGACATTAGAATTGTATATCGAATACAATAATCGATCTTGGAACACTATATGTTGTCATTTGTGCTAATATAAATATAAACTAATAACAACTAGTAGCTTATAAAAAGTAAGACATTTTAGTATAAATCCAAAGTTGAGATTTTTGTGTTGACCGAGGATGGCCATCTGCTGCCCTGCGATACCTGGACATCACCAGTTTAAAAATCATGGAAAGTCGAAGCTGCCAGAAACTAAAAAAAATCCATGTGCGATTAATTGAAACCAAAAAGGTCATGAGAACCCTAGAACAAACATTGCCCACTCGGGACAAAGATTTACTCATTTTTCTGTTGGTAGTGCCAACCACATGCTTCTCATGCTTGAACGTCAGGTGTGTTTTCCACCTTCATTAACCTCTCCTTTGACTTTTTTTGTCGATCTCATTGAGCGCAATAGGATTTGCGGTGATCTCCTCATGATTTTTATATTGGACAGAACTTCAACTCCAACCAATAGGTGACTTACCTGGCAAGAGGCTGTTGATTTCGCTCCATATGAATTCTCTCGTTGCTGTGTTCTAAAGGGGCCTTGCATTACACGTCATGTACCCTGGAAGACTCAAAGGCAAAAAAACATTTTATGTATAGGGCAGACAAGATTTAGGTAAATCATTTTTTTCTTTTATAGCATAACCAAAATTTCATATCCATATTTTCCAAAATCAAATAAAATATAAAGATGACACATACTTCATTGCATACTGAAACATCATTTGCAAATTAAACATTAATCATAAATAAATTAAACGCTACTACGATCATAATTAAAATCCCTTCTACACGTCGAGAAAAACTAGCTACATTGCGATTAAAAGTAGGTGTCAGAGGGGCCTCTCCTGGGTGTCAAATATTTCCTCATCCTCGTGGATGAGCTCGGTGAGCTCCTCCAACATTTCCTCGCACTTGGGAGTTAAGGCAGGCAAGCTCGCGACACTCATGCTCCATGGAATCAGAGAACAAGCGGTTATCGGATGGCCCCAAGCGGCACGAATGTGCCACGGTGACCTAGCTGAAGCTCAAAAATGGCGGCGAGGAGCTCAGAGGATGGCGGCGCTGAGGCTAAGGAAGGGCAACGAGGAGTTGTGGGATGATCGAAATCATCCAACGCAAAAGGCGGGAGAACCCTATTAGCTCCATTCAAAAATCCACATTCAGGTTTTCTATATTATAAAACATATAATCTTCAGGGAAGAGTGCACAATATTAAAAACATTTTTTCGGAAATAAAGTCGTGTAATCATAGCTAATGTTTAGAGATGGAACAATATGATCATTATTTTATGTGTTTTGCCACTCATTCAGCACGTGTTGCACCCGTCCCCGAGATGCCGACGGACAAACTCCGAGATTGTGGCATACTGGCTTGCCCGTCTCCGATTGCGTGCTCGTCTCTGACATGGTACATGCATCGCCCAAGGAAGTTCGACAACTACACCCTCGCCTATAGAACATTTGGCCTTTGCGGATGGAGCATTTGGCTATTCTTATATATACTTCACACGAGTTTGGTGTGGTGGAATATTCGGTACTCATAATTTGATATTTAATGGAGTGAGTGGTGGGACTTAAACTTGCATCTTATGTTTCTTGGGTACACGACTTCAAATTTCATATGTTTGCTCATTATAACGTGGCATGTCGATATTTGTTTTCACGCATAGAGAGAGAGAGAGAGAATGTGTGTGTGCACACGCGCGTGCCAATGGGTGTTGGGCCCTACCCTCAACAGAAAAAAGGGTGTCGGGCCTACATGTGAAGTGGCCCGGCCAAGATAGATATGGTCGTCAACTTGCTCGGGCCGCTGCGGCATCAAAGTCCCCACCACTTCAGTGGGTGTGGCCCAGCCCTACAGTGGTCATCAAGATTGACTCCAGTAATGCAAGTTTTTTGGAAAAGTGAAATGAAATGGTCATGCAATGCTTTTATTTTCTCAAAGTTGGACACTCTCACTCTCCACCCCACGAACTAGACTTGATTTGAAGAATCCAATTCGGCTGGTAGCTACTCATTCATCCATTCATTCATTCTAGTAGTTGTACTACTCTTTTACTTTCTCCATGCTCTAGTAAATCTATGATTATTTTTTTGAGGTGTAAATCTATGATTATTACTCATAAGGGATGTGTGCGAAACCATGTTCACCAAATCCGCATCCCATATATATCCTAAATAAATCTTGTGCAATCCCTTCGAGCCTAAGTCTATATCTATATCTATATCTATATCTATATCTATATCTATATCTATACCTACTAATAAAGCAATGTGCGTTTCGTCAAATTTTTCATCTGTTCACCCGTATTATTAATTATACTTTTGAGATTTTAACTATCCGAGGTGGTACTAATAGTTTCTGTCCGTGTGATTTTATTCCGGTCAGTTCTCATGGGCCTTAATTATTTTGTTTGTACGTCGTTCTGGGCCGCACACAGCTGGTTCAGGGGAGAAAATGTTTTGTGGGGCGAACAAAAAATAATAGGCATAGGGTTTGACCTGACCAGCAATCATTACGGCTACTGCCACATGAGCTAGCTAATACTTGTGAATTGTTTTTTATAGTCCGTTCGTCATAGAATTTATTAGTACTACAGCGCTCCTATACACGAAAACCGACCAATTTAGATACATAGACAAATTGCTTGAACATCAGTGAGCCACCTGGGCAAAAGTGGAAAGCCATCCCGTAATAAGGAAGGAAATAAAGAAAGTAAAGAAGGAAAGGAAGGGGAAGGAAAATGAATATAGAAGGAAGGGAGGGATTTCAGATTTTTTTTTAAACAATAGATTTCTCAAATGCGCACGTGAAATGGGATTGTATACTCGCATGCAATGATTGATTTATGACATAAGGGCCAATGCTTCCGTCTAAAAATATATACACGTCAATCTTTCTCCCGATGCAAAATGGTTAAAGGTTTCCTTTATACTTGAATTGAGCTTTTTTCTATATCTTCATGTCATAGGAGTCGTAGTTTTCTTCGTTTTTTTAGATTGCCCACCATCCATGCTGAATGGCTAGGAGTCGTAGTTTCAGATCATCTACACACCTGATATAAGTCAATTTAACTTGAAAAAAGCAATAAAACCTAACAACTTTTGCATGTTTGACAAAGCTTTCCGCAAAAACAAACAAGAATCTAGATGTTTGTATTTTACTTTTAGTGAACCAACTTTAATTTCACAATGTTATTATAGGGAGAGTAATCTTATTTGTGACGTTTGTCAGAGTTGAATACAAAAGATGGCACATAGTGGTACGCGGTGCAGGTTTTGTGTTTTCATTCGCCCGTCACCAAAGTACAAAGAGTCGTACTCAGATTCAAATTTGTGTGCGACACAAACTCCATACTTTTCTCTATAATATTAGCCATGGATTAATGATTTTTGTACAACGCTTCTAATATCATTAGACACAAATAGTGCTATGCTACACAGTCCGTAAACCTAGCGAACACTGGTTCATGGAAATTTGTGTTGCCTTAGTAGTGAAGCAAATACATTGTACTAAAATGAAATTAACTATTTTTGGTATAATGCGCGATTTATTGGGCATCACTGAGCAACACCAACAAAGACGTGAAGAGATACTCGCAACCAGGTGCTTTTCTCTCCCGTTGCAACGCACGGGCATTAGTGCTAGTAATAATAATTTTAGAAACAAAGACAAGGACATGCCAGTAGTATGTGTGTTGAGTGTTAATTTGGAGGATCCAAATCGGGTAGCTACTCATTCATTCTGCTCCTTAATTTGTGCATGGCGCCTCCTAATTAGATCTTGTGCAATCCCTTGAATGCTAAGTAATAATAATTCTAGATAGCCCAAAGATCTCTATTTCTAATGGAGCAGTTGGTAGTCTCGCTTCCAGGTTTTTTTTTCGTCCCACCGCTTTCGTCCGGGTTTTTTTCGTAGGTTAACCGTCGTAGATTTTTTTCGATGTTGGTTTCTTATTCACCGGTTTATTTACCCCTCAGCTCTTTCCTTGCAAATCAGCACTTTCCAAATGTGCACGCAATCATAGATCTAAATTTACTAACTTATCCAAATCAACCGATACCTTCCATTATTGCAAATTTTTTTAGGAAACAAATAATAGATTTTAAGGAAACAAATAAAATATTTTAAAGACGCATCATACTTTACTAACAATCACTAAAAATCAAATCTAAATTAATTAACCTTACCTTAAATCACTCAATCACTTTAATTAGAAAACATTTTCTTTCCTAACTGCACCCCGCTTAGTATGCACATAACAATCCGAAGTAATTAGAGTCACAAGATTGAATCCATTTATTTAGAGCGACATGATTGAATTCATTTATTAACAATAATCCTCACCAAAAGTGCGTTTAGCAATTTTAGAGGGCGGACCAAAACTCTGCCATCCGCTCGCCCGCGTTTGTTTAGGTACAGGAAAAAATGGCATAATATATGGAAACAACACGACCGTGGCGGCGGCGCAATCTTTCGGGATAGGGGATCGGAGGAGAAGGATTGGCCTGGCAGCATGATCGGGGTGCTTCCCCACGGCCGCGACCGTCCTCGCGATGCCACCTACCCGAAATCAACGCTGCTCCCTGCCGTCAGCTGAGGCGACGCCGCCTGCCCTCCTACCCACGGTCCGCTGCCGCGTGCGGCTACGGCGGGAGGAGTAGCGACGGGGCCGAGGTCCTTCATGCGTTCCAGGATGGAGGCCATGATTTCGTCGAGGTCGTTGCTGCCTCCTACACTAAGGGTGTGTCGCCGAGATCGAGGCGAGCATGAGGAGCTGTGGCCACCGCCATGGTGACCCCATTCACTACTAGGAAAAGGCCTACTAATGGCGCACCTAATTTGGCCATTAATGGCGCATTAGTGGTGCGCCATTAGTAGCACGCCATTAGTATATTTTACTAATGGCGCCATTAGTATCTGGTATACTAATGGCGCACCTCAGATGCGCCATTAGTATATACAACAGTGCGCCATTAGTATGCCTTTCAGGGGGCCATGTATACCCAGGTGCTTTGGCATACTAATGGCGCACGACAACGAGATGCGCCATTAGTAAGTTCGGCATACTAATGGCGCACTATCTAATGATGCGCCATTAGTATCCTTTGGCATACTAATGGCGCACTATGGCGTGATGCGCCATTAGTATGAATATTAGGTTTTTTTTATTTTTTAATTTTCTGTTTTTTGCACAGGTTACAAAATGTATAATTGGACAAAATATAAACAGCACACATCAACAACAGATTCATCGAATACAATAGAAGATTAGTCTCTGAATACAATTCATCATTTTAGTCTCCGAATACAATTCATCATATTAGTCTCCGAATTGAAAAGACCGAACAAAGATAGAACATTATATTACAAGTCTCAAGAGCGCGAGTTTGTCTTCACATTACAAGTCGATATCGATCATCTAAACTACCATCACATAGAAGAGAGCTGCGGTCATCATGATGAGCATCATCATGATGAAACTCGTCTTTATCACGATGAAACCTTTGCCTAACAGTTCTGAACTCCTGCCAAAACTGAACACAACATATATATACCAAGCATCTTGCCAGCTAGTAGACCAGCTAGTAGACCATCATTTGTCAGGCCAAATTGAGGCCAAACAGAAAACCAATGTGGGCATGGCACAAAGTCCATGACCCAGACCAGGAGACATACCAAGCACTAAATGAGGACAGAAACAGACATTTAGAACAATTAGTTATTAGCTAAAATGTCTTGCTTGAATGCATCACAATTTATTCACTACTCCAAGGAGTACTATTTCCCACAATCCCAAGGAGAATAACTGGCAACAGAAAACAAAACACTTATGGTAGTGTGTACGCAACGGTAGTGGGAACTGGGAAGATACTAAAACGCCTAGCTTTCCTGATAAGTCCCCGGGAATCATGTGACTGAATCTGAACTGCAGAATCATTTTCGTATTGTATGATGCTAGTCCATTGTATGATGCTAGTCCATTTGATGCCATTGTATGATGCTAGTCCATTGCATAATGAACAGAGGGGGAGAGGGGGAGAGGAGGAGGGGGAGCTCACGGGGGCGGTGGTGTGGACGGGGCGACGAGGTGGGGCGACGAGGTCTGGGTGTTGGTGGTGCGACGAGGTCCTGGTGGTGGTGGTGCTCCGGCGACGGTGGTGTGGACGGGGCGGCGTCCGGGCCACCGGAGACGAGGGCGGCGGGGCGATGGCGTCCAACGAGGTGGGGCGACGGGGAGAGCGGCGCCGAGGAGACGTGGACGATGGGGCGGCGGGGAGACGAGGACGACGGGGCGGCGGGGCGGCGGCGTCGGGAGAGGAGAGGGCGGCGTCGGGAGAGGTGAGGGGAAGGGGATCGAGGGGCGAGGGTGAGGGAGAGAGAGGGGATAGGGAGGGGCCGGGGAGGAAATATGGATGGCACAATACTAATGGCGCACCTCACCCTGGTGCGCCATTAGTAGTTTTTTTCTTATAGCAATGGCACAATACTAATGGCGCACCACCAAGAGGTGCGCCATAAGTACATCCATAAGTACATCCTTTGTCGGCTGAATGAAACCTTGCCGGGGTAAAACCTTGCCGGCGGAGAAGCATGCCGGCGTGGAGAGCTTGCCGGCGGAGAAGCTTGCCGGTGTGAAAACTTGCCTCCGTGAACAGTAAACTTGCCGGGAAAGCTTGCCGCAGTGAACAGTAACCTTGCCGGGGAAAGCTTGCCGCCGTGAACAGTAACCTGCCGGGGAAAGCTTGCCGCCATGAACAGTAACCTTGCCGGGAAAGCTTGCTGCCGTGAACAGTAGAAACTGTCGAGGCGAATACGACCAGATGCTGAAGATGGGCTCAAATACTTATCTAGATGGCTTCGGATGAAGAAGTGTTCAACACAGGAGTTGTTCGTAATGTCGAAACGGTCAGCTTTGCTTTTCAAGATGGCCTTATTTGGAAAAGTGATCAACATACGGATTGTTGGCCTCGTCGAAGCACACATAATTGATATTTGAACAGTCTCCATCGGAAGTCATATGCGGATTCCACAGCCCACGCAAGGAGCAAGACAGAAGATTGAGCCAGATTCGGGCTGAATCCGAGTGGGACCAGAACTAGGATTCTAGGACGTGAATTGATGTAATTTTCTTGTAAGGACGTGAATCGCCGCACGTCCAGACGGGGTCCCTCCCGGGCGTGTGGGGTTTCGGGTCCTCAAAAGCGCCCGCCGGATTGTCTTGCGTACCGCGCTTCCGGCCGGGTCTCCTTCGACGTGAGCTGCGGTGCATCACCCCCGGCGTCGAGGGTACACGGTGACGTGTTCGTGTGTGAACAAGGGGCTTTGCTATCTCCGGATCATTTGCGTCATCTTCTCGCTTCTTCTCCTCCCTATCCGCGTGCCAACGCAGGAGCTTTGCTACCTTAGGGTCCGCGAAATACCGCTGCAGACGAGGAGTGATCGGAAAGTACCACACCACTTTTCGAGGAGCTTTCTTCCTCTTCTTGTATCGAGTGACGCCGCACACCGGACATATGATAGACTCCGCGTGCTCGTCCCGATAAATGATGCAATTGTTCATGCACACATGGTATTTCACGTGCGGTAAATCCAGAGGACACACGATTTTCTTCGCCTCCTCCAAACTGGTCGGGCACTTGTTCCCCTCGGGAAGACGTTCGTGCCAGAATGACATGTTCTCGTCGAAGCATGCGTCGGTCATTTTGTGTTTTACCTTCATCTCCAGAGCCATGAGCGTTACTTTCAGGCGGGTATCCTCGGGCCTGCATCCTTCATACAATGGAGTAACCGCATCTAACTCAAGTTGATCTATCTTGGCTTTCTCTCGGGCGGCAGCTCTTGCATTATCCATCTTCTTGAGAAGCAGCTCTTGAATATGAGGGTCCTGCACCCAGCCCATCGATGGTCCAGCGTCGTCTGCTCCGCCGGCATCATCATCTTCATGATCATGCCCGTCGACTGCTCCGGCATCTTCCTCATCATCATGTCCTGCATCTTCTACATGATGACTGTGTACAGCATCACCATCGTGATCATCTCCTGGGGATTCTTCGTCTTCTCGCCCGCCCGAGCCGCGGTGGTTGTCTTGCTGCCCTTCCTCATTTCTTGCCCGGCCCCCATGGACGACTTCGTAGTCATCTTCATCACCTTGCCACCGATAGCCATCCATGAAACCACGCAAGAGCAGGTGGTCCCGCACCTGCCCGGATTCCGGGTCCGCAATAAGGCTCTTCAGCTTGCATCTTCGACACGGACATCTTATCTCCGTCTCGTTCTTTTGAAGCATCTCGGCCTTCGCGGACCTCAAAAACCTATTCACGATGCCTTCGATCATCATGCGGACCATGGTCGCCTGCGGGGTAGAGCAAAACGATATTTCAGAACCAAGAAAAAATTTGGCATGACTTTCCCTAAAAATAGGACCAAAAAGAATGCTTAATGCCTAAATTCTCGCCGAAACGGAAATGAATCAACATTCCGGCAAAATATTGGCAACTATCGAATTTCAAATACCGGTACACCTCCAAACACAAACACATATGCAACACCACAAACATATGCAACACCACGAACATACATAGATCTAGCTAGGCCATAAAAAGTGCATGTGCACATTGTTGTAGGGAGAACAACATAAATATAGCTTCCCCCCTTACTTACCTATCAAAACAAGGTAATTTAACCACTTAAATTGAATGAATCTATGGTGGAAATGAGGTGAAAAAGAGGAGGCACCCGAGACAAGGAGGAGGTGGAGAGAATGAAGTGGGGAGAAAGTGAGTGTGGGTAGGAGAGGCTGTCCAAAATATCGTGTTGCTGCCCACTTACTAATGGCGCACCAACTCTAAATGCGCCATTAGTAATCCAGGTTACTAATGGCGCACCTTCTGATGGTGCGCCATTAGTAGTTTTGCAAAAAAAAAACTAATGGCGCACTGTCCCACAGTGCGCCATTAGTAGTTTTGCAAAAAACGGAATAAAAAATATAATAAAAACAACAACATTAGTGGCGCACTTTCCGGCTGGTGCGCCATTACTAGTTACAACTAGTAATGGCGCACTGTATCTGGATGCGCCATTAGTATGTTTGGACAGGCGCACTAGTTAAAAAAAATTTGATACTAATGGCGCACCCTGGGCCTGGTGCGCCATTAGTAGTTTCAACTCTAGTGGCGTATCAGTAGGTGGTGCGCCATTAGTATATACTAATGGCGCACCGCTTGTCTGGTGCGCCATTAGTATCAATCCCATCTATAGCCCTTTTTCTAGTAGTGATCGCAGGGGATGGAACACGCCGTCGACCTACAGCTTGTGGAGATCACTGTTGCTCTTCAGGTCGCGTGGTGACCGGATCTTACCGATGTGTCCCTACCCGGCGACCTCCTCTTCGCCCGGTTGGATGGCATGGATCTCGCCATTGCTGCCCTCAACTTCTTTGCCTCGAGCTCGACGGTCAGCCACCATGGATCCCCCGGCTGGAGGGTCACGTGAACCAGCCGTCCTCCCATGCTGCAGCGGCGAGAAGGTGACATGGCTCTCCGTACACGAAGAGTGGAGTTCAGTCAAGTACTTATATACTTGGCCTCTACTGCTGATCCATGTACATGGAGAAGAACAAACAACCGCTCATTCATGCTTCGTTCCACTCCTTTGCGCTACATTACTGGAGGTGACATTTTCCTATCTCTATGTTGTAACAAGCCGGCTGCCTGCATAGTTAATGGATTTTTTATTTAAATTTATCGCTGCTTAGTGCTTTGTTGCAATTGTTCACCCAAGATTCCTATATATAATCTGAGCGTATGTATGCATACTTAGCTTTGCTATTCCATTTTTTCTGGCGCATAGAAATAAGAGTATTGTCCAGGTTAGGTATTCAATTGAGTATGGTATTTGGATTGCTATCAGAATCTCTTTTCTATGCATGTGATTTCTCATATCTGGTTATAATATTTGTGAAGACGTGCATTTCACGTGCACTTGGAAGCGGGTCCGTGGCCCGCGCTGGATGGCGCCGACGCCGACCCGAGCCACCTCGTCCGCGTATTCTTGGAGTTGTGGCTGGTCGATTTACATGAAATTAATTCCCTCAGTTCTGGTGGCAAATATAATACACATAATCCATATTGTTATGCACTAGCGTGTATGTGTGAAATAGATGGATTATGGTCCCGTACCCAATAAGATGGATATGTGTGTGTGTGTTAGAGAGAGAGGGAGAGGGGGATAGAGAATGAGGAAGAGGGAGGGAGAGTGTGTGTTTGTGTGTGTGAGGATTTGATGGTAAAAAAGGTCGCCAATGTCGTAATATTGAACTCTTGAAGTTAATGTGGCCCCGTTGCAACGCACGGGCATTCTTCTAGTAGATATAGGATGCGTCAATATATCATGACAATATATATATATACAAATACAAAGAAAATAAGACCATTGACCCAACCGCGTTGCATGCATCCGCACCTAGGAAATGCATTGAATACTTCATATCCTACCAAACCAAAGACACCGGGGCCACTTTCCAGTCAAACAAACATGACGGGCTGCGCCACACCACCCCCGGTCGGCGCGCCCCCAGCCCGAGCCGCCCCGCGCACTCTCGCTCGCTCGCCTATTTATGCCGTCGCCACCGCCCACCGGCTTCCATCCACCACCGCACCCAACCACAACCAAGCACATCATCGCCGCCTCGCCGGGCAACCAACACCAGCCCAGCCTAGCAAGATGGGTTCGCGGTACGAGGTGGAGGTGACCGTGGGCGCGGCCCGGGACCTGAAGAACGTCAACTGGCGCAACGGCGACCTCAAGCCCTACGCCGTGCTCTGGGTCGACGCCGGCGCCCGTTGCTCCACCCGCGTCGACCTGGACAACAACGAGAACCCCGCCTGGGACGAGAAGGTCGTCGTCCCGCTGCCCCCCGCCAGCCGCCTCCAGGACGCCGTGCTCTACCTCGACGTCGTCCACGCCAACGCCGCCGAGGGCGTCAAGCCGCTCGTCGGCTCCGCCCGGCTCCCGCTCCGCGACGTCGTCGACGACGCCGGCGTCGGGGCCAAGGCGTCCAGGAACCTGAACCTGAAGCGGCCGTCCGGTAGGCCCCAGGGGAAGCTTGACGTCCGCGTCGCCGTGAAGGAGCCGGCGAGGTACTACGAGTCCAACCCTGGCGCCTACCCGGCGCCCGCGGGGTACGGCTCCTCCCGTGATGCCTATGGTGGTGGGTACGGCGCTGGTGCGGGCGCGTACGGCGCCGTGGCGGCAGCTGGAGGCTACGGCGCGTACGCCGCGGCGGCGCCTCCGTCAGCTGGGTACCCCGGCTACGGCTCCACCGCGCCGGCTCCCCTGGCCGCAGCACCGTACGGCTCTGCTCCACCGCCCTACGGCGCCGCACCGCCGACACAGGGAGCAGGCGCGTACGGCTCCTCTGCTCCGGCTTACAGCGCCGCGCAGCCAGCTCCGGCGGCGGGGTACGGCACGACGGGGGTGGCCCTGGACCAGAGCGGCGGGAAGAAGAAGAAGGGGATGGGCATGGCTGGCGGGCTGGCGGTGGGCGCGGCGGCGGGCGTGCTTGGCGGGCTGGCGCTGGCGGGTGGGGCGAGCTACGTGGAGCACAAGATCGAGGACCGCGTGACGGAGCGCGTGGAGGAGGACATGTACGGCGGCGACTACTAGGCGCATGGATCCTTCCCGTAGCATGAATCTTTATGTTTTGGACCGGACCGGAGAGTTGAGAAGAAGAGAGGTTATTTTCTTGTGCTGTCTGTGCGTATCATGAAGATGAAATTAGGATTGTTGATTGCATAAATTTAGCTAATCTCCATCCATGCATGCATGCATGCATGTGGATGAGAATCGGGTTGAATGAATTTGTTCTTGTCTGCATTCGTGCAGCTTGCAATGGCGGCTTCCACCACAAGTCTATTGGAAAAAGTTACTTTGTTAATTACCTACAGTTAGTTATGCCGTCTAAAATTCATTAGCCTGTGGGTTTGGGCGTTTGGCACAAGTTATTCAGTTCACGTGTTATTTGCCAGTGACAACGATGTTTACAAATATGGCGACTACTTTAGCATGTTACGATACTGACAGGAGCTGCTTGCCTTCTTCGCAGGGTTCATGCATGCCAACCAAGATTGTCCATTGACATGATTCTCATCCTCTAGTTTGTGGATTCATGATGCGCATCGACATGACAACCAACTCCTTATGATTTACCCCGCAAAAAAAAAACTGCTTATGATTTGATTTGGTTTCAGGAATTTGCCTGGTTTGGTGCAGGCTTTCAACACAGCCATTGTTTTAGCAGTTCACTGTAGTTTTTTCGATAAAGGGTAGATCTTATTCACTTAAAATGAAGCAACAAGCGGATACAAGCACATTGAATACACACCCGGCCTCTGCACACTTAGAATGCACACAGTCAACACGAACACGCACACACAGAAAACAGGCCGGCAAAGCACAAAGTCATACAAGACCAAAGCTATGCCTAAGCAAGGAAAAAAAACCACGAACCGATCACCAAAGTACTACAACAACCATATCCGCACCAACCATTTTTGACACCACAATGACATTGAGGTTCTGCAACAATAACGTCTATATGACGGGAACGACGCTCAAGCGCCACCGTCATTGGATCCAACCACCAATCCAATCTAGGTTTTCACCCTGAAGAACATACCCGAGCATATCCGAGCAATGCCTTCAATAATGTAACAATGCAAAACATAGCAATTGCCAGGTATAACCAACTCAGGTCAACAGCTGTAGGCTAGTTATATTCAATTGTCTTTTTATCGAAAAGTCAAAAGCTATATTCGTTAGCTATGTGAGTAATGATCTGGTGGTTTTTTTGCGCCATTGCTATGGATGAAAGGAAAGGGAAAACATTTGCTGATCAGAAATTAACGGATCGGAAACTTAGCTCCTTCCTCTTTCACAACGTCAACGACGGCTGCACCGGTCTCGCTCCTCCCCGTGCCGGCCTCTACAGGCACAACCCTCCTCCACTGCTCAGTTGGTCTCAGGTCTCCACCAGCTGAGGTCCTCCACCAGGTGTACACCCAACAGGCTGCTCACCAAGCAGATGAGGCAGCATGGTCCCGAGGGGCCTTACCTGCGCCTCATCGGCCGGAACAATTACCAAGGGGAGAAGCAACGCTACTCGGTCTCTTGCGACGAAGATCCTGATAGGATTTTAAAGAAGCATAAAAGAAGCATCGCCATAAACCGCATCACCACACCACTCGCACCGCCACCGCCGAGAGGGACAAGAAACAAAACCACTATGTGAGGAGTTTCTCTAGGCCACACTGACTTTGACGGTGATGACATGTGTAGAGTGATGTACCACCTTTAGCTTCTAACCCACTCGAGACCAAAACAAACCCGAGGGAGATCTTCACAGCGCCCGCATAGCTGCAAGTCCTTGCGCAACCTCCCTTTAGCCACCACCTTATGGCATTTCTAATGGATCCCCTATAACCGGTTAGTGGAGTATATTTAGCTTTTTAATCCACTAACCGGCACCTAGCCGATCCCCAATCTGGTCTAACGGAGTAAAATCTTACTCATCTCCCTAAAAAATTCCCTATATTCACTCCATCTTTGCTCCACCGAGTAAAACGGCGCGACTCTCCTCTGCTGCCTCTCCCTCCCCTCCCGCGCCGCATCTTCGCCCCTGCTGCCCCTCCTACCCCTCCCCCCTCCCCGCCGGCACATGCCGGCCACGGGGAAGCCTTGTAAGCCTCTGTCGCTGTCCTCCTCCACCTCCTCGTCCTGCCGCCGGCCAAAAATCGAGGGGATCAGCGGTTGTTGTCGCCGCCGCCGGATTTGGTGTTTCCTTCCACCGGAAGCTACACCTTGCCATGGATTGGCCAGGAAGCGTCCCACGCAGCCTCAAAAAAGCCTACACACAACATGCAGGTATCGGCTCTTCCTCTAGCCACTCTAATCGCTCCCGCCGTCGGTTCTCCAGCAACTACACGGCCGACCGTCGCCTGGGCTCGGCGCTCATGCAACGGCTCACTGGCTTGCAGCCGCCAGTCATACAATGCGACGACTGCACATGGCAAGTGGTCTGCCGAGTTTCTACCACTCTGAAACATTCCGGATGGGTGTTCTTCAAATGCACAAACCATGGGGTATGTGCTTGTTTTGATTCGGTTTTTCACCAGATTCGGTTCAATTTTGGTAGCTCATTTATGCTCATGTATGTGTGTAGGATGATGGATGCTCATTTTGGTATTGGGAAGAAGAATACATTGATATTTTGATAACACAAAAGTTAGTAGATGTTCGTGCACTCGTTGCTAGAATTGAGGCTAAACATGACACTAGATGTGAGATTAGAGAAGAAATTAGAGGGGAAGCACCGTCTACTTCTTTAGAATCAAAGAAGAAGAATGAAGTATGCAAAATCGAGAATCCGCAGATCAACAATAAAGGCATCGAGAAGATGTTAATCCAACTAGCGGATCGCATCTGAAGGCTCCCGCGGCGCGCTCCGCGCGTGCGCCTCGGGAGATCGATCGGCCGCCGCCGCCGTCGCCTCCCCAGCGTCGCCTCCCCCTCGCCGCCGCCGGAGTGCGCCCGCCGGGCGAAGCCCGCGCGGCGCGGGCGGCGGCGGGGCATTCCCTCCTTCCTCTGGCCCTCGTGGCGGCGGCGCGGGCCGTCAGATTGGGGACAAGGGGCGCCTCGTCCGGCTGGTCTCCCGGAGGCGGGGACGGCTGGATCCGGCAGCGACTGGGCTAGGAGGAGGTGGCGCGGTGTGGCGGTGCTGGTGGCAAGGTTTCGGTCGAGGTCGTCTTCGATCTAGATCGGGTTCTCCATCGGGGCGTCGCACGGCGGTGGGATCGGATCGGCGGCAACGTCACCGGTTCGGCGGAGGGCTCCGTTCCAGCCAACCGCGAGATCGGGACGCCGTGGCCTCCGGTGAAAATCGCGTCTGACTGCGGTCATGGCGGACGATGGCGGCGTCTCGGACATCGTTCCCTTCTCGAGGCATCGTCGTTGCAGGTCACGTCAACCTGATCGAAAGGCTCTGGGGGAAACCCTTGATCTGGATCTACCGGATCGAACGAAGGCGACGTTTCAATGTCGTTCTCCCTCCTGAGGGCATCGTTTTGGAGCAAGTGTTGGCTGGAGGGGACAAGAGGAGGAGCGGCGTGGCATCTGGCATGTTGGCAACGGCGGGTCTCAGCGGCATGGAGCAGCGGGGGTCTCGCCGGTGGGCGTGTGATGATGGACGAGTGCAGGATGGTGGCGCTGTCTGGCGTCGTGGTGGCGTCGATGGCTGTGAGGCCTAGCACGGTTCATGCAACAGTTCAGCTCTGAAGATGGATTGATGGTACGTGGCTGCGGCGGCCTCATACCCGGCAGGGGGCCTGGTTGACGAGCACGCCGGACTGGTGGGTGCCCATACCCGGAAGGAGTCCTGGTTGGGACCTCAGGTCTAAGATGTTAGGTTTGGCTGCGAGGTCTGCTTGGTATTAGGCCCAGACCATCAGCGCCCCTTCATCAGTTAGATAGGAGTAGCGACAGAGGTTGCGAAGATGGTGGCTTTGGTCTTACTGTTGTACGACTTTGTAAGGTCTTGTGTTAATAATCAATAAAGTGGCCGTATGCATCGTCCAGATGCAGAGGCCGTGGTATTCCCCCTTTTCGAAAAAAACTAGTGGGAGTAGTTATGGAAGTTGGGTATCTTCTAAAATGTCTAATTGTGGTTCTTATTTTCTTTGGTCTTGCTCGTGTAGCAAAGAATTGATGAATTATTATGTAATTCAATGTCATTGAGTGAAATAAAGAAGCAAAGAAATGTGTTTCGGTGGCCGGAATTGAAATGGAAATGAAAAAAAATTACTCCGCTAACTTTAGGGAATCGGCTAAGTCTGGCCAAAACTTAGTGGAGTATTTATACTCTATTAAGCCTTTTACTCCCTTAAGCTTTAGGGGATCGGTTAGAAATTCCCTTACATGAGGGGTTTCCCAAAATCCATCACCCATATAGATAAGATGTAATGCCGCACAACATGACCGCCTCATGGTCCAAGCTATGCAGACGGCCGCCCACATCCTATTGCCACCACACTAAAATTTGGGGTAGTTACTTGAACCAACTCCAATAGAGGGGAGGTGGAGTGATGGGCGTGGAGTCGTGGACTGATCGTGTTGCTTCACATGTAAGTATATATCTCAATAATACATTATAGTCAACAATTCACATATAATTTGTGATTTTAGGTGAAAGAAAGATGCCCAATAGATTGTCGATGTAAACCCACAAACTGGTGATCCCAAACTATCTCCTTGACTGCTCTTGCGCGGTCGTAGCAGGCGCAGGTGAAGATCGATGACACGAGCTCATGCACGTCCTCCATGATGCTCGTGCTGGCGTGCTCCTCCGAGTGCTCTGTGCGTCAGCCTGGAGGAGCGAGTTACTCGTCCGCACGCCGGCCTGGAGGCCGCGCCTTGCCCGTGGTGGTTCCGGCCTAGAGCGGCGAGTTGCATGGAGCGCGCATCAACCTGTATCTGGTGGGCTCGGTGGGCCGACCAGCGGGTTTTAATGTCAGAGAACTCCTTTTCCTGCTTGCCGAAAATCATGGAGAGTGTGGTGCAAGGAGGAGATGGAGGCGGTGCGGTGTGGTTCTTGCCAGGCGTCTGGCCATGTTTAAATAGCGCACGGACATGAGGCGCCAACCGGAGTAGGTTTAATGATGGCCAGCTCATGGAACGACATTTGGTCGGAGTAGGTTTCTCGGCACACACATGAGTTTAATGGAGGTAGGCGGGCAGACGGATGCCCTGTCATTGGGGAGAGAATTCGTATGCAACGGGTGGCGCCCGACTTCAATGGTGGCTCTAGTGAGAGGTCGCGTCCTTTTTGGGCCGGCATGAATGTGGCGCTGACACTCTGGAGCTAGGCAGCTGACTTCAGGCGAAAAAGGGTGCGAGTGAGGGAGAAGGTTTTTGGGTGGGCTAGGATTGTCGGACACTTGTGTGCCAATGGTCCGTACTTCTCCCCCGCTCCGTGGTTTGCAGGAAAGAAGGACGTCTGGACAGGCCAACGAACTGATGGGGTATTGCCTTGGATGGCAAAACACGTCCGGATGCGGGTGGTTTGAGGGTCCATGTTGGAGATGCCCTTATGCAACCTAATCATATTACAATCCATGAAATCAACAATATTTGAGGTACGGTAATGAAAAGTTCACTAGTAGAAAAAGGGTCAAACGTGAAGCACATTAGTGCCGGTTTGTATTTGAGCCGGCACTAATGTATACATTAGTGCCGGTTCCAACGGCTAGCCGGGCCGCTTTCATTAGTACCGGTTCGTGGCGAACCTTTAGCACCGGTTCGTGCCACGAACCGGTACTAATGAGAGTGGTGGCAGGATGTTGTCAGACCGGGGGCCCTCCAGCCCCTTTAGTACCGGTTCTTGGCACGAACCGGTACTAAAGGTCGTCCTACATAAACCCTTCGTCCACCCGAGCTCGCTCTGTTCTTCCCCTTTCCCCTCTCCTCTCTCTGTTCTTCCCCTCTTCCTCTCGAGCTCATCACACATTTTTCCCAAAATTTGTCAAGATTTGAAGGCCCCCATCCATTCAAATGATCACAAAGGTTAGCAACTTTGTCCTTTCATCTCTCGTTGCTAGATTAGCTCTTGCAATGCTTTATATAGTGATTAATTTGTGAGTTTAGTAATTTGGGAGGATATATATATATGTGCTAGTATTTGATTTATATGCAATTTGAGGTCAAAAATAACACTTAGTTTGCATATGTAGGTGTGGTTTACTTAGTGCCTTCTAAATCTCCGTCGTAACCACCGTCGATCGCTCGCACCGTCCCGTCACCGGCACCACCTTGTGGTGAGCCTCTTGTTCATGAAATTTTATATAAAAATTGATGTTTGTGTGATTTGGATATATAGTTACTCGTATAATTATCTTACCCGTACGTTGTTTGTTATACATATAGTGCCATGGTTTTGATATCCATCCCCGTCGGCCCTCGTCCTTGTTATGATTCGGATGTGGTATATATATTCTCTTTTAAAACTAGTTGCATTTCGTGTTTATGACAAATTATGCCCATCAAGTTGACATAGAAATTTTTTCTAGGAGGTATGTGAACCGGAAATTCCAACCGACCCTATTGTCGAGAGGTTAAATTTAGTTGAAAGAGAAAACGAGTACTTGAAAGAAAAATTGAAAAGAACTGAGGGGGAGAAGATGGAATTGGAGTTGCATGTTGCCGATGTCGTCGATGATCACAAGATCAAGATGGAGAAAATGCGCTTGAAGATTAGAAAGATTAGAATATATGCCATCGATAGTGAGGCTTGGTATCATTATGCTGTTGGATCCATTGTTACCTTAGTTGCGATCTTGATCGCATTTGTTGTTGCATTTAAATGCTTTAGCTAGAGAGTTATTTGTTTGTTGCATTTAAGTGTTGTATGAACTTTATGTATGAACTTGTATTAATTTGGTCTATTCGGTGTTGTGTAATGAAGATGAGCCAGCAATGGATGTACGATGACCGATGCTCTCCCCAGTTCGTTGAGGGCGTGCATACTTTTCTGCTTGCGGCTGAGGCAAACAAGCGGGCAGATGGTTTTATGCCTTGTCCATGTGTTGGCTGTAAGAATGGTCACAATTACTCTACGTCAAGAACCATTCACGTCCACCTGTTTAAGTCCGGTTTCATGCCCCACTATAATGTTTGGACCAAGCACGGAGAAAGAGGGGTTATGATGGAAGACAATGAAGAAGAAGAGGACGACGACAACTATCCTGGCCATGGGTTCCCTGAATACGATGATACAACAATGGGGGAAGAAGCTGAGCCGGTAATGCGGGAAGAAGCTGAGCCGGCAATGCGGGAAGAAGCTGAAGAAGAGGCATCAGATGAGCCTGTTGATGATCTAGGTCGGGCCATTGCCGATGCAAAGAGAAACTGCGCAAGTGATTTGGAGAAGAAGAAGTTGCAGCGCATGTTAGAGGATCACAAAAAATTGTTGTACCCGAATTGCGTAGGTGACAAGAAAAAGCTGGGCACCACACTGGAATTGCTGCAATGGAAGACAGAGAATGGTGTATCTGACAAGGGATTTGGAAAGTTGCTGGTAATGATAAAGGACATGCTTCCAAAGGACAACGAATTGCCCGAGAGTACGTACGAAGCAAAGAAGGCTGTCTGCCCTCTAGGGTTAGAGGTGCAGAAGATACATGCATGCCCTAATGATTGCATCCTCTACCGCGGTGAGTACGAGGATTTGAACGCTTGCCCGGTATGTGGTGCATTGCGCTATAAGATCAGCCGCGATGACCCTGGTGATGTCGAGGGCGAGCGCCCCAGGAAGAAGATTCCTGCCAAGGTGATGTGGTATGCTCCTATAATACCATGGTTGAAACGTTTGTTCCAAAACAAAGAGCATGCCAAGGCGATGCGATGGCACAGAGAAGACCGTAAGAAAGACGGAAAGTTGAGAGTACCCGCTGACGAGTCGCAGTGGAGAAAAATCGAAAGAAAGTACGGGAATGAGTTTGCAGATGACGCAAGGAGCGTATGGTTTGGTGTAAGCGCAGATGGAATTAATCCATAGCACCTGGTTTGTGACTCTATGTTTGTATAACCTTCCTCCTTGGTTGTGCATGAAGCGGAAGTTCATTATGATGCCAGTGCTCATCCAAGGCCCTAAGCAACCCGGCAACGACATTGATGTGTACCTAAGGCCATTAGTTGAAGAACTCTTACAACTGTGGAATGGAACAGGTTTACGTGCGTGGGATGAGCACATGGGGGAAGAATTTTACCTAAAGGCGTTGTTGTTCGTGACCATCAATGATTGGCCTGCTCTCAGTAACCTTTCAGGACAGACAAACAAGGGATACCGCGCATGCACGCACTGTTTGGACGATACCGATAGTATATATTTGGCTAATTGTAAGAAGAATGTGTACTTGGGACATCGTCGATTTCTTCCGAGCAGGCATCCCGTAAGAAAGAAAGGAAAGCATTTCAAAGGTGAGGCGGATCACCGGACGAAGCCTCGCCACTATACTGGTGCTGATGTACATGATATGGTCAAGGATTTGAAGGTGGTCTTTGGAAAGGGTCCTGGTGGACAACCTGTTCCGAATGACGCTGACGGACGCGCACCCATGTGGAAGAAGAAATCTATATTTTGGGACCTGCCCTATTGGAAAGACCTAGAGGTCCGCTCCGTAATCGACGTGATGCACGTGACGAAGAATCTTTGTGTGACCCTGCTTGGCTTCTTGGGCGTGTATGGGAAGACAAAAGATACACCTGAGGCACGAGAGGACCAGCAACGCATGCACGAAAAAGACGGCATACATCAGGGTCATGCAAGCTACGCTCTTACCAAAGAAGAGAAGGAAATCTTCTTTGAATGCCTGCTCAGTATTAAGGTACGTCTGGCTTCTCGTCGAATATAAAGGGAATAATAAACATGGCAGAGAAAAAGTTCCAGAACCTAAAGTCTCATGACTGCCACATGATTATGCACTACAAGAAATATGTCAACTTATGACCACCACTATTGGTCACTGAATGGTCACAAATTTCCATTTATGACCTTTTTGTGACCAAAAACATAAGGTCAAAAGCCGGGCATCGTAAACTGACTATAGCGACCTTTCTTCTGGAATGGTCGCAAACGTTTATGACCAAAATAAGCCTATTGTTTTGTTTTGGTCACTAGCAACCTCCCCAGTCCACGTAGGCATCCAGCGTGGCAAGCTGATGTGGCACAAGATTCAGCCCGGTCCAATTCAGTTTTCTACATGGGCCTAGCCCAACAATTCGGCCTTTTTAATGTATTTTTTCTATAAATTTTTGATCGGCTTCATGGGCCAAGCCCAACATTGTAGCCTTTTTATTTTCTAGGCCTTCGGCCTTTTTGCTTCCATTTCTTATTTGGGCCTTTTTACAATCCATTTTTGACCAGGTGTGTTTTCTTTTGTTTTCTTCTGCTCATCCAATTAGGTCCCACTTGTCAGTTTTCTTTTGTTTCTTTCCACTAGTGAAATGGGACCAGGTATGTTGTTTAGGTGCCACATGTCAGAAATTTCAAAATTGCTCAGACTATATTCATAACTGGGTCCCACTGGTCAAGTTTCCATTTCACATCTTTTCAACATACATAATCATTATTTCAAATTGGACAGAACATATATAATTCATTAACACTACATTAGACTTCTACAATATTACAATTTACACTTGGCTTCACACTTCAAAACCAAAAACTCTTTGCTAAGTACTGCTTCACACTTGGCTTCACAGCTTCACACTCCAAAAAATAGGCCTGGAGCTCCTGTAAAAGAATGAACATAAAGGCCACCAAAAGTAGAGTGTACTGCTGCTGAGGCCAGAACCAAACAACTTCAATATTACAATAAAAAGAAGTCTCGGGTTTATCAAGCATAGCAAAACAGCACCGTGGCCATCAGTCAGATCTGAATATAGAACAAAAGAGGTCTCAGGTTTAGACTAAGAAGGAAGAGCTAGTTATGCATGATGTCTCAGGTTTAAACAAAAGATCAAAAGACCACAATTTTAACAAGAGATATATAGTCAGTCCAATTGAATAAAACCTAGACAGTAGCATTATGAGTATTTAAGTGGAGATGTAGCAGGCATTCAAATGAATTTATTATGGAGACTATGAATAAAATTAGGCAATAAAAAACTTAAGCATCACAAGAATGAGCAGTACAAGAATGTGTTAGCAGCACAAGAATTAGCAGCACATACATGTCTGCATGATCCAACAAGAATGATTATATTCAATTTTCTTAGCAGCACAAGAATGAGCAGTAGCAGCACAAGAAGCACCACCACCAGCACAAGTGCACACCTATTCAAGCAAGCATCTAGCAGTAGAAGCATTCAAACAGCAGCAGCACTGTCACATGTCATATCTTATAAACTTAGGCATGTGTTCTCAGGTTATCCTTAACATCACGCACTATATTGGGTAATTAGCAGCAAACAATACATATCAGTACAAGGCTAGGCAAGATAATAAAGACTTGGGAAAATATAGCAGAGTTTAAAAAATGATACATGCCCTTGAGGAGAGGGCAATGGCAAGCGCGACCACGAACATATCCATTCATGTAACGAATATAGCAATTATTTTAAAAAAGTGTTCATGTAAACAGGTGAACACTACAGTAATCTTATGAATGCAACGAATATAGCAATGCCATCATGGGGCATAGGTGATTCCATGCAACTAGTTTCATAGAACAATAGAGAATATTTTCATCATATAACAAAAAATATTTCATCCTCCAATTGCTCCCCAGATAATGAAACATGGAGAAGTGTTAAAAGGTAGGCTGAAATGATTCTAGGGCACTGCATTCATCTCCATGGCAGCAAAAGATGCCAAGGAGCCAAATTTCAGTCCCATTCTATAGTCAAATATTCTAACACAACAAAAAGTAAAAATCAGTACAAAAGCACAAACCACTGGAATAAATTTGTAGAAATGAAAATTAGAGACAAACTATCAATAGATGCCCTAAATGGCAAGCAAAATCCATCTTACTACAATAGTTTTGAACTCCAGACTACCCAACAAAGATGCAACTGCCTCAGACAATGCATTCGCCTCTAAGGCACGACAAAAGCAAGGCAATGAGGTAAACTTCAGTCCCAATTCTACGAACTAAAAGTTTTAGTGCTACAAACTTCAGCGGGTATCACTACACACGTGAAGCAAATATGTACACAGTTCAGCTTATCTCACAAATAAGTACAACAAGCAATTAACAGCCACAAAACAGATATTAACCACCTCATTCTACAAAAGCTAATCACGAATCTCAGGAATTAACACGGTCCCGAGCGTATGTTATAGTACTACCCTTCGGATCCAGCAGACAAAAGAACTAGCAGATCAGCCACAACGATAAATCAATCAAAGTGACAAAAAGATCCATACCCTTGGAGCTGCGCAGCGTCTTGAGGACGGTCTTGTAGCCGAGCGTGTACTTGCCGCTCTTCATCACCAGCTGCATCTTGTTCTTGATGTTCTCCCCGCTCTTCTTCTGCAGAGGCTTCCAATATATGTTAGGTACATAACAGAATGTATAAGCATGAAGTAAGATAGGCCATGCATCAAACACAGAAATACTTTTCAGCCATTCACTGTCATGTACTACTACCTAACTGCCTAACTCAGTAGCATAACGAGTAGCATCAGCAGCAGCAGTGCAAGAGTAGCAGCAGCAGTGAGTAGCTGCGGCATCTGGCGAGCAGCAACAGTATGCAGCAGCAGGCAGTAGAAAATAGCAGAAGCAGCGGCAACAGTACGCGAGTGAGGGGGCACGCCGGCACGAGTGGGGCGCGGTCGGCGAGCAGGCGGCAGCAGGCGGCACGGCATACACAGGCTCAAGGTCACGGCTGCAGGCGGCAGGGGCATGCGGGCGCGCGTGGACGCGAAGCTTCGGCCATGGCGGCCTCGACGGGCGCAGGAAACATACGACGACGGATCGAGGGGGCCAAACAGGGGAATCGACTGAGGGGCTCACCGCGGTGCGAATGACGAGCTCGGGGAGGCCGGAGACGTCGGAGCAGCAAGGGCGACGCGGATCGACGGGGGAAGGCGCGCGGCGGCCGACGGGGAAGAAGCTCGGATCCGGCGCAGCGTGGGCTTCTCGCCGAGCTGGTGTGTGAGCTTGGCGCAGATGAGCTTGGCGATCTCCAGCGCCTCGTCCTCGGATCCGACCTTGGTGACGAGGTTGCAGATGACAGTGAGGACGCACTCGAGATCTGCGGCTACACACAGCAACATGGGATAAGCAAGGAGCGATTCAGCAAGGAGCGGACGGAGAAGAGAGAGGGGAGGGGAGGCCTAACCTTTGTCGGGGGCGCTGGGGGAGAGGAGGAGGAGGTCGGCGGAGGCGAGCATGAGGGAGGCCATGTCGAGCCAGCGGCCGGCGAGGACGTGTTGCTGTGCCTCGGCGCAGAGGCGGGCCACCTCCGGGTCGGCGACCTCGGCGCCCGCGTCGGCCCAGGCGAGTTGCGCGGTGGAGCGCACCACCGCCAGCATTGGCTCCTCCTCCATGGTGTTGACGATCGTCGCCATGGGCGGCTTGTGTTCGTTATGCGGCGGAAGAACGGGGTGGGTGGGCGGGCGGAGGAAGAGCGGCGTGGGGTCTGCGTCCTATGGGAGGCGAGGACGAGCGGGTGGTGGCGCGCGGGCGCGGGCGGCGGGATCTGGATCGGGGGCGGGAGGTAGGTGGCGGCTGCAAGGAGTGGATCTGGATCGGGGGAGAGATAGGAGAGGAGTGGAGTTAGGGTTTGGCTTGGCCTGCCGAGAGCGAGTGGGAGACGTTGGATCCGCCTCGTTTGGACTGTTCAGATCAGATAGAGTGGGGTGATCCGTGAGAAGTGTTCTGATTGGTTTGAGAATCTGTGATCTAAAATAATTTGTGAAGCAGCTATATAAAAATATTTTACAAAAGGGCATCACATAAATTTTCACTCAAGTTAGACCACATTTTATGGATGAGCACCAATTTGTATGCATTTCTGATCTTTCTAACTATTTTAAATCATTTTTCTAGTGTCAAAAATGAGTTTTTTTGTGAAGGACCAATAACATATTTGTTGCAAAATTGGACCAAATCAATTTTATAAAATACTAGGCCATGTTTAATGCACAATTGGCCAAATGGTTGGGTGTCAAAAGTTTTGATCCACCTCTGGTGAAAAAGAAAATTTCCCGTCGATTAAGTAGGAAGCAGGTCAAATTTGAACTGCAACTGCCTCATAGTTTGCTCTTTATTTTTTCCAAAAATCATTTCTAGGTACATAAGTATATATTTAATCAGAGAAACACCCCCAAAAAAATCCAAGATTCAAGCACTAGCTAGGAACGGTCATGCCCGCCGTTTTAACCGCAATTTGAAAGGGGCATAAAAAATTCAAAAAAATCAAAAAATTGGGAAACCTTTGCATTGTGTCATTATATGTGGCCAAGTTCCTAGGAAAAATAACAAACTTGTAATACGGCAATTATTTTAAAAAAGTGCTCTCAGAAACGAGCTATCACGTGTGGAGATCCATGGCTTTCAAGCTAAATGATCAATCTTATGGCCACATCCATGGCATAGTTTGTTCAAATTATCTCATATTGTGCACAAGTGTGCATATTGGAATGGCAAACAATGTTGCCTAAGGAAGTTGTCACTTTCTTTGGACGAAAAAACCATTTTCCATTTTTTGAGTGCCCAAAAGGAGGTTTTTTTGTGAAGGACCTACCATATATTTGTTGCAAAATTGGACCAAATCATTTTTCTAAAATAGTAGGACATATTTAATGCACAATTGACCAAATGGTTGGGTGTCAAAAGTTTTGATCGACCTCTCATGAAAAAGACAAATTTCCGCCGATTCAGTTGGAAGCGGGTCAAATTTGAACTGTAGCTACCTTGTAGTTTGCTCTTTATTTTTGTCAAAAATCATTTCTAGGTACATAAGTATCTATTTAATCATAGAAACACCAAAAAAGTTCCAAGATTCAACCACTAGCTAGGAACGGTCATTCCCATCGTTTTGACCGCATTTTGAAACGGGCATAAAAAATTCAAAAAAAATCAAAAAATTGGGAAACCTTCGCATTGTGTCATTCTAGGTGGCCAAGTTCCTAGGAAAAATAACAAACTTGTAATACGGCAATTATTTTAAAAAAGTGTTCTCAGAAACGAGCTATCATGTGTGGAGATCAATGGCTTTCAAGCCAAATGATCAATCTTATGGCCACATTCATGGCATAGTTTGTTCAGATGATCTCATATTGTGCACAAGGGTGCATATTGGAATGGCAAACAATGTTGCCTAAGGAAGTTTTCATTTTCGTTGGACGAAAAAACCATTTTCCATTTTTCGAGTGCCCGAAAGGAGGTTTTTTTGTGAAGGAACTACCAAATAATTGTTGCAAAATTGGACCGAATCATTTTTATAAAATACTAGGCCATATTTAATGCACAATTGACAAAATGGTTGGGTGTAAAAATTTTTGGGCCTCAACTCTAGAGCGCGTAAACTCGCATGCCCGTCGCGTGGTCACCGCGTGACCGTAATGTTGCCATGTGTTCTGGGCGGCTTAGGCATGTCTAGTGGGTTGGGCACTCCCCAGGTTGGTGCTAGGAAGAAAATTACAACATAAGATTCTCACGAGAAGACCGATCGATGCTCAAACATGAATTAGCAGCCAAGTGTTTGATTAGCGGTACGGGAAATGCACATGGCCAATGGGCGTGAGTTTTGGCTGAGGATGATCATCTACTAAGGAGAATGTCTTCACAAATTTTTAGCTCAAAAGGAGGATCCTAGGTGGTACTTGCTTTGCAAAGTACCACGCTGGACAAAAATATGAATGTTGAAGCTGGGCTCAAAATAATGAATGGATTGAGCTGAAATTTTGTGGAGGATGGTTATTTGGGCATAGGAAAGCATTGTAGAAAATTGATACCATTTGGACATGCCAAAGTAGTACTTCCTTCACAATGCTCTTCTATGGACAGAAACTTGGGAAAACTAGTGAGAGAGATTGGATGAATGAAATGAGCTCAAAATTGGTTTAGGTAAGTTACTTAGGTATGGTCATGCGCTGGTCAATTTTCAGATCATTTGGGTAAGCCTAGCTAGTACTTACTTCACAAAGCTTCTCTCGAGGTAGAAACTTTGGAAATTTCCCGAGAAAGATTTACTAGGAAAATTGAGCTGAATATTATCACGTGGCAATGATTTGGGTATGGAAGAGTGCCCGAAAAGTTTGAGGGTAATAGGAGGGGGCTATATAACACTTGCTTTGCAACGTGCCAATTTGGCCATAAAATATAAATTGAACCTGGGCTCACATAGATGATTTGACTGAGCTGCAATTTGGAGGAGGGTGATAATTTGGGCATATGAAGAAACTGTATAAATTTCATGTCATTTAGAGATATAAAAAAGGTACTTCCTTCACAATGCTTCTAGGTGGACAAAAACTTTGGAAATTTGCCGAGGAAGATCTGCTAGGCAAATGGAGCTGAATTTTGTCATGCGGTAATAATTTGGATAGGAAAGAGTGCCCAAAAATTCGTAGGGCAATCAAGAATATATAAATAGCACTTCCTTCATAAAGTGTTGTTGTGAACATAAGAGGAAAATGAATATTTTTGAATTAGTTTTGAACTAGGCAAGGAAGGATTTTTACATATTTGATGAAGATATGACCCAAAGAATTTATGAGATTTTTTTGGGAATTTTGGGAATAATAGAAATATAGGTTGCTTCACAACCTAGGGCAAAAACTGCCACATGGACATGACACATAGGCAAAACTGATGAGATGGCGCCTAGTCATCACAACCCACCACAATCTACAAGGTTATGACCATCTATATGGGTCATTAACAACTAGAAATAAGGCAGCGGACTAGCACTGTTTGCTTTGTGACCATTTCGTGTAAGGAAATTACGACCTTTCTGACCAAAATGGTCGCAATGGTTTAGGGTTTGAAGCCCCCTCAACAGCTTTTGACCAATTGGTCTAAAATGGTCATAAATTTATGACCAATTCTTCGAGGGTCACTGACAGAAGGTCATAAGTTGACATATTTCTTGTAGTGATGACGCAACTGCTTCCGGTTGCATTGAGGGGGCTTCTATCGGAAAACGTTCGATTAGCCATTGTGAAGCTATGTGCATTTCTCAATGCAATCTCTCAGAAGGTAATCGATCCAGAAATCATACCAAGGTTAGAGAATGATTTGGTGCAATGTCTTATTAGTTTCGAGTTGGTGTTCCCACCATCCTTCTTCAACATCATGACGCACGTCCTAGTTCACCTATGCGAAGAGATTAACGTTTTGGGTCCTGTATTTCTACACAATATGCTCCCCTTTGAGAGGTTCATGGGAGTCTTAAAGAAATATGTTCATAACCGTGCTAGGCCAGAAGGAAGCATCTCCAAGGGCCGTCAAAATGAGGAGGTCATTGAGTTTTGTATTGACTTTATTCCTGATCTTAAGCCGATTGGTGTTCCTGAATCACGGCATAAGGGCAGACTCGATGGAAAAGGCACGCTAGGAGGGGAACAAATAATATGTATTGACGGACATTCTCTCACTGAAGCACACTACACAGTTCTATAGAATTCCGCCTTGGTGGCTCCGTATATGGATGAACACAAGAATTTGCTATGCTCCAAACACCCAGAGCGGTCTGATGACAGGATTACACGTGAACAAACCAGGAGTTTCGCCAGCTGGTTGCAGACACGTACCATGCATGACACCTCTATTGAAGATGACTTGTACTTGCTGTCCCAGTTACCATCTTCGAATATAATGACTTTCAAAGGGTACGAGATAAATGGTAATACATTTTACATGATCGCCCAAGATAAGAAGAGCACCAACCAAAACAGTGGTGTCCGCTTTGATGCAGGAACCAAGATGGGAAAGGAAACATATTATGGTTATATACAGGACATATGGGAACTTGACTATCGACGTGGTTTGAAGGTCCCTTTGTTTCGGTGCAAATGGGTCAATATGACACGAGGCGGGGTAACTGAATACCCGCAGTACGGAATGACAACAGTGGATCTCAACAATCTTGCGTATGCAGACGAACCATTCGTCCTAGCCAATGATGTGGCACAGGTTTTCTATGTGAAGGACATGTCTACCAAGCCAAGAAAAAGAAAAGATAAGGAAGCGAATGCATCGTACGATGAGGCAAAGTGGCACATAGTTCTTTCTGGGAAGAGAAACATCGTGGGAGTGGATGACAGGACAGACAAGTCATAAGATTATGAAAAGTTTGATGAAATTGCTCCATTCACAGTGAATATTGACCCGAGCATCCCGTTAAATGATGAAGATTTTCCATGATTACGGCGCAAAGGGACACACGCGAAAAAAGTTTCACACCCAAAGATCTAGGATGTGATCGGCTTCACTATCATCACTTTCTTCTGTGTTTCACACCCAGAAGGGAATCTCTGTAATAGTTAGGGTAGTTAATTATGTGTTTTGGCATTTGAAACGCGAAGAAATTTTATGTGCAAACAAATTCTTTCATGCCTTTACTGATTTTTAAAGTTAAGTTATTCACAAACTAGTGATTCACACTAATTTCAAATAATTCAAAATTTAAACTATTCAAATTTGAAAACTACGGGCACTAACAGAAAGTTTGTAATTTTTTGTACCTAAAGCAAAAATATTCACAAAGAAACTCTAAATACACAAAAAAAAACTCAAAAATAAATAAGCAAAAAAAATAAAAAAAAAGCACGCCTACTAGGCCAGAGCGGCCTGCATATGACTAGAAACCCAACCTGTTGTTGGGCCAGGATGCAGGCCCGCAAAGGCCCAGTAGGCCAACAGGGCAGCACAGAACATGTAGGCCCAGTAGGCCTGCTTTGGAGAGGAGTTCGAGAGAGCTACCGCACGGGGGTTTATAAACCAGTGCAGTCGCCCCTCGCCTAGCGAGGTGGGACTAAACTTGCGCACCGCACCTGCGCCAGCGCATCCCCATTAGTACCGGTTCATGGCACCAAC